>NC_090936.1:1016955629-1017234570 GCF_040938575.1 Ambystoma mexicanum | reverse complement strand
CAGGAGAGAGACACAGGGCATGAGCGGGGGTGGGGGGTAACATGAGAGAGACACGGGCATGAGTGGGGTGGGGGGCAACAGCAGGGACACACGGGGCATGAGCGGGGGGACGAGGGCCACAGCAATGGAGACACGGGCATGAGCGGGGGTGTGAGGGGCAACAGCAGGGAGACATGGGGCATGACCAGGGATGGGGGGAACAGGAGAGAGACACGGGGCATGAGCGCGGGGCACCAGGAGAGAGACAGGGGGCATGAATGGGGGGTGGGGAGCAACAGCAGGGAGACACGGGGCATGACCGGGGGTGGGGGGCAACAGGAGAGTGGCACAGGTCATGAAAGAGGGTGGGGGGTAACAGGAGAGAGACACAGGGCATGCAAGGGGATTGGGGGTAACAGGAGAGAGACACAGGGCATGAGTGGGAGGTGGGAGGCAACAGCAGGGAGACACGGGGCATGACCGGGGGTGGGGGGTAACAAGAGTGAAACACGGGGCATGAGCGGGGGTTAGTGGGCAACAGCAGGGAGACACGGGGCATGACCGGGATGTGGGGCTTAACAGGAGAGAGACACAGGGCATGAGTGGGGGGTGGGGGGCAACAGGAGGGAGACACGGGGCATGAGATAGGGATGGGGGTAACAGGAGAGAGACACAAGGCATGAGCGGGGGGGGTGGGGGTCAACCGCAGGGATGCACAGGGCATGACCGAGGGTGGGGGGGAACAGGTGAGACACGAGGCATGAGCGGGGGTGGGGGAACAGGAGAGAGACAAGGGGCATGAGCGGGGGGTGAGGGGCAACAGCAGGGAGACACGGGGCATGACCGGGGGTGGGGTGTAACAGGAGAGAGACACGAGACACGGGGCATGAGCGGGGGTTCGGGGCAACAGCAGGGAGGCACGGGGCATGACTGGGGGGTGAGGGCAAAAGGAGAGAGACACGGGGCATGAGAGGGGGGTGGGGGGTAACAGGAGAACGACACGGGGCATGAGCAGGGGGTGGGGGGCAACAGCAGGGAGACACGGGGCATGACCGGGGGGTGAGGAGTAACAGGAGAGAGACACAGGGGCATGAGCGGGGGGTGGGGGACAACAGCAGGGAGACACAGGGCATGAGCGGGGGGTGGGGCAACAGGAGAGAGACACAGGGCATGAGCGGCGGGTGGGGGGTAACAGGAGAGAGACGCGGGGCATGAGCAGGGGGTGGGGGGCAACAGCAGGGAGACACAGGGCATGAGCGGAGGGTGGGGGGCAACAGCAGGGAGACACGGGCATGAGAGAGGGTTGGGGGTAACAGGAGAGAGACACGGGGCATGAGCGGGGAGTGGGGGCAACAGGAGAGAGACACAGGGCATGAGCGGGGGGGTGGGGGGTAACAGGAGAGAGACACAGGGCATGAGCGGGGGGTGGGTGGCAACAGGAGAGAGACACAGGGCAGGATCAGGGGGTGGGGGGTAACAGGAGAGAGACACAGAGCATGAGCGGGGGGTGAGGGGCAACAGCAGGGAGAAACGGGGCATGAGCTGGGGGTCATGGGCAACAGCAGGGGAGACACGGGGCATGAGCGGGGGTCGGAGGCAACAGGAGAGAGACACAGGGCATGAGAGGGGGTGGGGGCAACAGGAGATGGGCACGGGGCATGAGCAGGGGGTTGGGGGTAACAGGAGAGAGACACGGGGCATGAGCGGGGATGGGGGGCAACAGGAGAGAGACACAGGGCATGAGCTAAGGGTGGGGGGCAACAGCAGGGAGACACAGGGCATGAGATGGGGGTGGGGGGTAACAGGAGAGAGACACAGGGCATGAGCAGGGGGTGGGAGCAACAGGGAGAGAGACACCGGGGCTTGAGCGGGGGTGGGGGGTAACAGGAGAGAGACACAGGGCATGAGCGGGGGGTCGGGGGCAACAGGAGAGAGACACAGGGCATGAGTGGGGGTTGAGGATAACAGGAGGGAGACACGGGGCATGAGCGGGGTGTGGGGCGCAACAGAAAGGAGACACGGGGCATGACCAGGGGTGTTGGGCAACAGGAGAGAGACACGGGGCATGAGAGGGGGTGGGGGTAACAGGAGAGAGACACGGGGCATGAGAGGGGGTGGGGGGTAACAGGAGAGAGACACGGGGCATGAGCAGGGGGTGGGGGGCAACATGAGAGAGACACGGGGATGAGCGGGGGATGGGGCAACAGCAGGGCAAAACAGGGCATGAGCAGGGGATAGGGGGAACATGATGGAGACACACGAGGCATGAGAGGGGGGTGGGGGGTAACAGGGGAGAGACACAGGGCATGAACCGGGGGTGGGGGGCAACAGCAGGGAGACAGGGGGCATGGCCGAGGGTGGGGGTAACAGGAATGAGACATGTGTCATGAGCGGGGGGGACAACATCAGGGAGACATGGGGCATGAGCGGGGGTGGAGAAAACAGCAGGGAGACACAGGGCATGATCGGGGGGCAACAGGAGAGAGACACGGGGCATGAGTGGGGGGTGGGGGGCTACAGCAGGGAGACACGGGGCATGACCGGGGAGTGGGGGGCAACAGGAGAGAGACACAGGGCATGAAAGGGGGGTGGGGGGTAACAGGAGAGAGACACAGGGCATGAAAGGGGGTAGGGGTAACAGGAGAGAGACACAGGGCATGAGCGGGAGGTGAAGGCAACAGCAGGGAGACACGGGGCATGACCGGGAGTGGGGGGTAACAGGAGAGAGACACGGGGCATGAGAGGGGGGTGGGGTAACAGGAGAGAGACACGGGGCATGAGAGGGGGTGGGTGGGTAACAGCAGGGAGACACAGGGCATGAGCGGGGGGTGGGGGAACAAGAGGGAGACATGGGGCATAAGAGGGGGGTGGTGGGTAACAGGAGAGAGACACGGGGCATGAGCGGGGGCAACATGAGAGAGACACGGGGCATGAGCGGGGGGTGGGGGGCAACAGCAGGGAGACACGGGGCATGACCGGGGGGTATAGGGGGCAACAGAAGGGAGACACGGGGCATTACCAGGGGGTGGGGGGCATCAGGAGAGAGACAGGGGGCATGGCAGGGGGAGTGGGGGTAACAGGAGAGAGACACGGGGCATGAGAGGGGGTGGGGGTAACAGGAGAGAGACACGGGCATGTGAGGGGGGTGGGGGGTAACAGGAGAGAGACATCGGGGCATGAGAGGGGGTGGGGGAGAAACAGCAGGGAGACACGGTGCATGATCGGGGGTGGGGGGCAACAGGAGAGAGACACGGGGAATGAGAGGGGGGTGGGGGGTAACAGGAGAGAGACACGGGGCATGAGAGGGGTTGGGGGGCAACAGCAGGGAGACACGGAGCATGAGCGGGGGGCAACAGCAGGGAGACACAGGGCATGAGCGGGGGTGAGGGGAACACGAGGGAGGCACAGGACATGAGAGGGAGGTGGGGGGTAACAGGAGGGAGACACGGGGCATAAGCGCTAGGGGTGGGGGGAACATGAGGAGGCACGGGCATGAGAGGGTGGTGGGGGGTAACAGGAGAGAGACACGGGGCATGAGCGGGGATGACGGGCAACAGCAGGGAGCAACTGGGCATGAGCGGAGGGGCAACAAGAGAAAGACACGGGGCATGAGCGCGGGATGGGGGTAACAGGAGAGACACGTGGTATAAGCGGGGGTGGGGAAACAGGAGAGAGACACGTGGCATGAGCTGGGGGTCGGGGGGGGCAACAGCAGGGAGACACGGGGCATGACCGGGGGTTGGGGGGCAACAGGAGAGAGACACAGAGCATGAACGGGGGGTGGGGGCAACAGCAGGAAGACACGGGGCATGAGCAGGGGGTGGGGGGTAACAGGAGAGAGACACAGGGCATGAGCGGGAGGTGGGCGGCAACAGCAGGGAGACACGGGGCATGACCGGGAGTGGGGGGTAACAGGAGTGGAAACACGGTGCATGAGCGGGGGTTGGGGGGGCAACAGCAGGGAGACACGGGGCATGACCGGGGGGGTGGGGGGCAACAGGAGAGAGACACGGGGCATGAGAGGGGGGCGGGGGTAACAGGAGAGACACGGGGCATGAGAGGGGGTGGGTGGGTAACAGCAGGCAGACACGGGACATGAGCGGGGGGTGGGGGTAATAGGAGAGAGACACAGGGCATGAGTGGGGGTGGGGGGAAACAGGAGAGAGACACGGGGCATGAGAGGGGGGTGGGGGTAACAGGAGAGACACGGGGCATGAGAGGGGGTGGGTGGGTAATAGCAGGCAGACACGGTGCATGATCTGGGGTGGGGGGCAACAGGAGAGAGGCACGGGGCATGAGAGGGGGGGTGGGGGCAACAGGAGAGAGACACGGGGCATGAGAGGGGGCTGGGGGTAACAGGAGAGACACGGGGCATGAGGAGGGGTGGGTGGGTAACAGCAGGCAGACACGGTGCATGATCGGGGGTGGGGGGCAACAGGAGAGAGGCACGGGGCATGAGAGGGGGGCGGGGGGTAACAGGAGAGAGACACGGGGCATGAGAGGGGGTTGGGGGTAACAGGAGAGAGACATGGGGCATGAGAGGGGGTTGGGGGTAACAGGAGAGAGACATGGGGCATGAGCGGGGGGCCGGGGGGCAACAGCAGGGAGACAGGGGGCATGAGCGGGGTGGGGGGAACAGGAGGGAGGCACGGGGCATGAGAGGGTGCTGGGGGGTAACAGGAGAGAGACACGGGGTATGAGCGGGGATGAAGGGCAACAGCAGGGAGCAACTGGGCATGAGCGGAGGGGCAACAGAGAAAGACACGGGGCATGAGCGGGGGATGGGGGTAACAGGAGAGACACGTGGTATAAGCGGGGGGGTGGGGGAACAGGAGAGAGACACGTGGCATGAGCCGGGGGTGGGGAGGCAACAGCAGGGACACACGGGGCATGACCGGGGGTGGGGGGCAACAGGAGAGAGACACGGGGCATGAGCAGGGGGTGGGGGCAACAGCAGGGAGACCCAGGGCATGACCGGGATGTGGGGCTTAACAGGAAGAGAGACACGGAGCATGAGCGGGGGGTGGGGGACAACAGGAGGGAGACACGGGGCATGAGAGGGGGGTAGGGGGTAACAGGGGAGAGACACAAGGCATGAGCGGGGTGGTGGGGGGCAACAGCAGGGAGGCACAGGGCATGAGCGGGGGGTGGGGGAACAGGGGAGATACGAGGCATGAGCGGAGTTGGGGAACAGGAGAGAGACAAAGGGCATGAGCGGGGGGTGAGGGGCAACAGCAGGGAGACACAGGGCATGACCGGGGTGGGGGGCAACAGGAGAGAGACACAGGGCATGAGAGGGGGGATTTGGGGGCAACAGCAGCGAGGCACGGGGCATGACCAGGGGGTGAGGGGCAACAGGAGAGAGACACGGGGCACGAGAGGGGGGTGGGAGGTAACAGGAGAAATACACGGGGCATGACCGGGGGGTGGGGGGCAACAGGAGAGAGACACGGGGCATGAGAGGGGGGTGGGGGTAACAGGAGAGACACAGGGCATGAGAGGGGGGTGGGTGGGTAACAGCAGGGAGACACGGGGCATGAGCGGGGGGTGGGGGAACAAGAGGGAGACATGGGGCATAAGAGGGGGTGGTGGGTAACAGGAGAGAGACACGGGGCATGAGCGGGGGTGAGGGGCAACATGAGAGAGACACGGGGCATGAGCGGGGGGTGGGGGCAACAGCAGGGAGACATGGGGCATGACCAGGGGGTTAGGGGGCAACAGAAGAGAGACACGGGGCATGACCGGGGGGCATCAGGAGAGAGACAGGGGGCATGGGAGGGGGCGTGGGGGGGTAACAGGAGAGAGACACGGGGCATGAGAGGGGGTGGGGAGAAACAGCAGGGAGACACGGTGCATGATCGGGGGGTGGGGGGCAACAGGAGAGAGACACGGGGAATGAGAGGGGGGTGGGGGGTAACAGGAGATAGACACGGGGCATGAGAGGGGGTGGGGGGGCAACAGCAGGGAGACACGGAGCATGAGCGGGGGGAACAGCAGGGAGACACGGGGCATGAGCGGGGGTGAGGAGAACACGAGGGAGGCACGGGGCATGAGAGGGGGTGGGGGGTGACAGGAGAGAGACACGGGGCATAAGCGGGGGGTGGGGGAACAGGAGAGAGACACGTGGCATGAGCCGGGGGTGGGGGGGCAACAGCAGGGAGACACGGGGCATGACCGGGGGGTGGGGGGCAACAGGAGAGAGACACAGAGCATGAGCAGGGGGTGGGGGGCAACAGCAAGGAGACACGGGGCAAGAGCAGGGGGTGGGGGCAACAGCAGGGAGACACGGGCATGACCGGGATGTGGGGCTTAACAGGAGAGAGACACGTGGCATGAGCCGGGGGTGGGGGGCAACAGCAGGGAGACACGGGCATGACCGGGGGGTTGGGGGTCAACAGGAGAGAGACACAGAGCATGAGCGGGGTGTGGGGGCAACAGCAGGGAGACACAGGGCATGAGCAGACGGTGGGGGGCAACAGCAGGGAGACACGGGGCATGACCGGGATTTGGGGCTTAACAGGAGAGAGACACGGGGCATGAGAGGGGGGTGGGGGGCAACAGGAGGGAGACACGGGGCATGAGAGGGGTTGGGGGGGTAACAGGAGAGAGACACGAGGCATGAGCGGTGGGTGGGGGGCAACAGCAGGGAGGCACAGGGCATGAGCGGGGGGTGGGGGGGAACAGGGGAGACACGAGGCATGAGCGGGGGTGGGGGAACAGGAGAAGACAAGGAGCATGAGCGGGGGTGAGGGGCAACAGCAGGGAGACACGGGGCATGACCGGGGGTGGGGGGCAACAGGAGAGAGACACGGGGCATGAGCTGGGGGTTGGGGGCAACAGCAGGGAGGCACGGGGCATGACCAGGGGGTGAGGGGTAACAGGAGAGAGACACGGGGCACGAGAGGGGGGTAACAGGAGAAATACACGGGTCATGAGCAGGGGGTGGGGGCAACAGCAAGGAGACACGGGGCATGAGCGGGGGGTGGGGGGGAACAGGGGAGACACGAGGCATGAGCGGGGTGGGGGAACAGGAGAGAGACAAGGCGCATGAGCGGGGGACAGGGGCAACAGCAGGGAGACACAGGGCATGACCGGGGTGGGGGGCAACAGGAGAGAGACACGGGGCATGAGCGGGGGTTTGGGGGCAACAGCAGGGAGGCATGGGGCATGACCAGGGGGTATGGGGCAAAAGGAGAGAGACACGGGGCATGAGAGGGGGTGCGGGGTAACAGGAGAAATACACGGGGCATGAGCAGGGGGTGAGGGCAACCGCAGTGAGACATGGGGCATGACCGGGGGTGTGGGGGGTAACAGGAGAGAGACACGGGGCATGAGCGGGGGGTGGGGGGCAACAGCAGGGAGACACGGGCCATGAGCGGGAGGTGGGGGCAACAGGAGAGAGACACAGGGCATGAGCGGGGGGTGGGGGGTAACAGGAGAGAGACACGGGGCATGAGCGGGGGGTGGGGGGCAACAGCAGGGAGACACGGGGCATGAGCGGAGGGTGAGGGCAACAGCAGGGAGACACAGGGCATGAGAGGGGGTGGTGGGTAACAGGAGAGAGACACGGTTCATGAGCGGGGAGTGGGGGCTACAGGAGAGAGACACAGGGCATGAGCAGGGGGTGGGGGGCAACAGCATGGAGACACGGGGCATGAGCAGGGGGTGGGGGGCAACAGCAGGGAGACACGGGGCATGACCGGGATGTGGGGCTTAACAGGAGAGAGACACGTGGCATGAGCCGGGGATGGGGGGCAACAGCAGGGAGACACGGGCATGACCGGGGGTGTGGGGCAACAGGAGAGAGACACAGAGCATGAGCGGGGTGTGGGGGCAACAGCAGGGAGACACGGGGCATGAGCAGACGGTGGGGGGCAACAGCAGGGAGACACGGGGCATAACCGGGATTTGGGGCTTAACAGGAGAGAGACACGGGGCATGAGCGGGGGGTAGGGGGCAACAGGAGGGAGACACGGGGCATGAGAGGGGGTGGGGGGTAACAGGAGAGAGACACGAGGCATGAGCGGGGGGTGGGGGCAACAGCAGGGAGGCACAGGGCATGAGCGGGGGTTGGGGGGAACAGGGGAGACACGAGGCATGAGCGGGGGTGGGGGAACAGGAGAGAGATAAGGGGCATGAGCGGGGGGTGAGGGGCAACAGCAGGGAGACACGGGGCATGACCGGGGGTGGGGGGCAACAGGAGAGAGACACGGGGCATGAGAGGGGGGTGAGGGTAACAGGAGAGACACAGGGCATGAGTGGGCGGTGGAGGGAAACAGAAGGGAGATACAGTGCATGATCGGGGGTGGGGGGCAACAGGAGAGAGGCACGGGGCATGAGAGGGGGGTGGGGGGTAACAGGAGAGAGACACGGGGCATGAGAGGGGGTTGGGGGTAACAGGAGAGAGACATGGGGCATGAGCGGGGGGCCGGGGGGCAAGAGCAGGGAGACACGGGGCATGAGCGGGGGTGGGGGGAACATGAGGGAGGCACGGGGCAATAGAGGGTTGTGGGGGGCAACAGGTGAGAGACTATGGGCATGAGCGGGGATGACGGGCAACAGCAGGGAGCAACTGGGCATGAGCGGAGGGGCAACAAGAGAAAGACACGGGGCATGAGCGGGGGTGGGGGGCAACAGGAGAGACACGGGCATGAGAGGGGGGTGAGGGGTAACAGGAGAGAGACACAGGGCATGAGAGTGGGGTGGGGGCAACAAGAGAGGGACACGGGGCATGAGAGGGGGGTGGGGGGGTAACAGGAGGGAGACACGGGGCTTGAGAGGGGGTGGGTGGGTAACAGCAGGGAGACATGGGGCATCCCATAGAGTTATCCCATAGAATATTAGACCCAGAATATAACTCTATGGGAGGAGGTTTAGGCACCCTGGACTGAGTTGCATTGCCAACTCAAGTCGCACTCTGGTGTGATTGGCCCAAGTGGTGAGCCACCCCGCTCACCACTTAGCGTGTTTTGATTGACAGCTAGGCTGACTGAAAGGGGTTTTTCTGCATAAAAGCAGGGCTTTTGGGACTGGATCTTCAGAAGTCGCCACAGGACCTAAGAATCCGACGAGGGTAAAGCTGAGCCGACCGGCAACGACGACACCTCCGGTGGAGCCATGCCGAACCGACTCACCACTTCCCAACGACAGAGGAGATCTCCCGGCTGGAGAGTCTTCTTCCCCTGACTGGTGGGAACAACCAGTTCCCTTTGCTTTTTCTTCGCTTCCAGGGCATAGTGGTCGAATTGCCCGTGCTGAGCACCCCGGCAACCGGATAGCCACTAACCCGTACCGCGACCAAAAGGTGGTGCCTTGTGACGGAGCACTCCACAGCTGGTCTCTTCCCTGGTGGTGCAACGATCTTCAACTTTCCTTCGACGACGAGAGCATCTCTTCTCTTGGCAAAGCCCCGACTTGCATCCACCACCAGGAACAACTGCCCCGCCGGAGCTGTCTCTCCACATACAAGGTACTGTGTCCGCCTGGCTTCCCTTGTGTCGGTTAGTGTGAGGTGTCTTAATCCTCGCCTCTCCATTGGGTCGCCTCCAAGCCTTCTTAACTTTCTGTTCTGAACTGGTCCAATCTTTCTATAACAATTTGCGACAAAGACTCGAAGTGCATTTCCACTGTGATACTTTTTGGGACATATCGCCTTGCCTCTCTAGTGGGCCTGGCCTCTGAACGTTGCGATCTACAGTAGACACTGCCTTACTTGCCTTGCATTTGTTTGTAAAAGTGTTGGTACCGAGTTGATTTCATACCCTGCCTTTTCTCTCCCGTCCTAACGAATACTAGAGTGCCATCTAGGTTAAAGCATTCGGAACCTAGACTGTCGAACTATTGTTGGGGGGATTGATTTACTTATATTAATTGTGATTGAAGTTGTTTGCCGTATTAGTGCCAGTGTGTTTTCCATAGATGTGTTTTTTATAAATAAATAACTATATATCTTTACACCAAAGCTCTGTCCCGTGTTTGCTTGTTCTACTGTGTAAATTGCCCTATTTTGTATACTCCACATACTGCCTAACACTTCTTGAGGGAAGTCTGACTGCTCAGCCACAGCTACCAAGTGAATCTGTGTGGTACAGACTGCTACCACGTGGGTTTACTGCCAAACACCTGTAGTCCTAAATCTTTTGCAGTGGTCCCAGAGGGAACTGCACAGGTTTCCGCCTAACACCCCCCACCCCCTCTCATGCCCCGTGTCTCTCTCCTGTTACCCCCCACCCCCTGCTCATGCCCCGTGTCTCCCTGCTGTTGCCCCCACACCCGTTCATGCCCCGTGTCTCCCTGCTGTTGCCCCCCACCCCCCGCTCCTGCCCTGTGGCTCCCTGCTGTTGCCCCCCACCCCCGCTCATGCACGGTGTCTCTCTCCTGTTACCCCCCACCCCCCTCTTATGCCCCATGTCTCACCTCGTGTTCCCCCAGCCCTGCTCATGCCCCGTGTCTCCCTGCTGTTACCCACCCACCCCCTCTCAAGCCCCGTGTCTCCCTCCTGTTACCCCCCACCCCCCTCTCATGCCCCGTGTCTCTCTCCTGTTGTCATCCAGCCCCCGGTCATGCCCCGGTGGCTGGGGGACAACAGCAGGGAGACACGGTCATGCCCCGTGTCTCCCTGCTGTTGCCCCCCAACCACCGCTCATGCCCCGTGTTTCTCTCCTGTTATCCCCACCCCCCTTTCATGCCCTGTGTCTCTCTTCTGTTGCCCCCCACCCCCCAGTCATGCCCCGTGTCTCCCTGCTGTTGCCCCCCACCCCCCACTCATGCCCATTGTCTCTCTCCTGTTGCCCCCCCAGTCATGCCCTGTGTCTCCCTGCTGTTGCCCCCCACCCCGCGCTCATGCCCCATGTCTCTCTCCTGTTCCCCCCACCCCCCGGTCATGCCCCGTGTCTCCCTGCTGTTGCCCCTCACCCCCTGCTCATGCCCCGTGTCTCCCTGCTTTTGCCCCCCAACCCCGCTCATGCCCCATGTCTCTCTCATGTTACCCCCATCCCCTGCTCATGCCCAGTGTCGAATATAACGAGTAGTTTCCACTGTCACCAGCCACAACTCGACGAGGGGGACGGGACAGTGTCCCCTCGAGTAACAGACCCAGGAGTAATCGAATTACCCCTACTAGTACGTCCACAATAGGATGGTTTGTACTAGTTATGTTAGTAAATTTAGGTCTAGTAAAGCCAATGGTGACTTTACATGCCCTGGGAGACAGTAGTCAGTCCCAGGGTATGGAGTCCATGGTGGGGATCCTCTAGGACGCCCCGTGTTACAGCACGGAGGGTGCAGTGTAACACACATAGTAAAACATATGAGACCCTATGGAGTAAAAGACCCCATAGCCCATTGAACACATTGACATTCAAAGGAATTACACACATTCATGTCCAAGAGTGGGAGAAAAAGAGTCTCACTCTTGGCAGGATGGAAAAAACTAACTCCAGAAATCCAGCAAAGCTGCTGGGGGACTCCCTAGGTTAGGAAATTCAGCCTAAACAGAGAATTCTCCCTAACAGGGGGTAACAGGAGAGAGATAGAGGGCATGAGAGTGGGGTGGGGGCAATAGGAGAGGGACACGGGGCATGAGCGGGGGGTGGGGGGGGTAACAGGAGAGAGACACGGGGCATGAGCGGGGGGGCAACAGGAGAGAGACACGGGGCATAAGCAGAGGGTGGGGGGCAACAGCAGGGAGACACGGGGCATGAGAGGGGTTGGGGGGTAACAGGGAGAGAGACAAGGGGCATGAGCGGGGGGTGGGGGTAACATGAGAGAGACACGGGGCATGAGCTGGGGGTGGGGGGCAAAAGCAGAGAGACATGGGGCATGAGCGGGGGTCAGGGGCAACAGCAGGAAGACACGGGGCATGAGCAGGGGGTGAGGGGCAACAGCAGGGAGACACGGGGCATGACCGGGGGGTGGGGGGAACAGGAGAGAGACACGGGGCATGAGCGCGGGGTGAGGGGCAACATCAGGGAGACACAGGGCATGACCGGGGGGCAACAGGAGAGAGACACGGGGCATGAGAGTGGGGTGGGGGGCAACAGCAGGGAGACACGGGGCATGAGCGGGGGGTGGGGGTATCAAGAGAGAGACATGGGGCATGAGAGGGGGGTGGGGGTAACAGGAGAGAGACACAGGGCATGAGAGGGGGGTGGGGCAACAAGAGAGGGACACGGGGCATGAGCACGGGGTGGGGGGTAACAGGAGAGAGACACTGGGCATGAGCGAAGGGTGGGGTGCAACAGCAGGGAGACACGGGGCATGAGCGGGGGGTGGGAGCAACAGGAGAGAGACACCGGGGCTTGAGCGGAGGGTTGAGGGTAACAGGAGGGAGACACGGGCATGAGCGAGGGGTGGGGGGCAACAGCAGGGAGACACGGGGCATGACCGGGGGTGGGGGGCAACAGGAGAAAGACACTGGGCATGAGAGGGGGGTGGGGGTAACAGGAGAGAGACACGGGGCATGAGAGGGGGTGGGGGTAACAGGAGAGAGACACGGAGCATGAGTGGGGGGTGGGGGCAACAGCAGGGCAACACAGGGCATGAGCAGGGGGTGGGGGGAACATGATGGAGACACACGAGGCATGAGAGGGGGTGGGGGGTAACAGGGGAGAGACACGGGGCATGAGCTGGGTGTGCGGGGCAACAGCAGGGAGACACGGGACATGACCAAGGGTGGGGGGTAACAGGAGGGAGACACGGGGCATGAGCGGGGGGTGGGGGACTGGGGGACAACATCAGGGAGACACGGGGCATGAGCGGGGGGTGGGAGGCAACAGTAGGGAGACACGGGACGTGATCGGGGGGTGGGGGGTAACAGGAGAGAGACACGGGGCATGAGTGGGGGGTGGGGGGCAACAGCAGGGAGACACGGGGCATGAGCGGGGGTGGGGGGCAACAGGAGAGAGACACAGGGCATGAGCAGGGGGTGGGGGGCAACAGGCAGGGAGACATGGGCATGAGCGGAGGGTGGGGGGCAACAGCAGGGAGACACGGGGCATGAGGGGGGGTGGGGGGTAACAGGAGAGAGACATGGGGCATGAGCAGGGGGTGGGGGTAACATGAGAGAGACATGGGGCATGAGCGGGGTGGGGGGCAAAAGCAGGGAGACACGTGGCATGAGCTGGGGGTCGGGGGCAACAGCAGGGAGACACGGGGCATGAGCAGGGGGTGAGGGGCAACAGCAGGGAGACACGGGCATGACCGGGGGGTGGGGGGATCAGGAGAGAGACACGGGGCATGAGCGCGGGGTGGGGGGCAACAGCAGGGAGACACAGGGCATGACCGGGGGTGGGGGGCAACAGGAGAGATACGGGGCATGAGAGGGGGGTGCGGGGTAACAGGAGAGAGACACAGGGCATGAGAGTGGGGTGGGGGCAACAGGAGAGGGACACGGGACATGAGCGGGTGTGGGGGGGGTAACAGGAGAGAGACACGGGGCATGAGCAGGGGGGCAACAGGAGAGAGACACCGGCATGAGCAGAGGGTGGGGGTAACAGCAGGGTGACACAGGGCATGAGAGGAGGGTGGGGGGTAACAGGAGAGAGACACGGGGCATGAGCGGGGGATGGCGGGCAACAGGAGAGAGACACAGGGCATGAGCGGGGGGTGGGGGGTAACAGGAGGGAGACACGGGGCATGAGCGGGTGCTGGGGGGCAGCAGCAGGGAGACACGGGGCATGACTGGGGGTGGGGGGCAACAGGAGAGAGACACGGGGCACGAGAGGGGGCGTGGGGGGTAACAGGAGAGAGACACATGGCATGAGAGGGGGGTGGGGGGTAACAGGAGAGAGACACGGGGCATGAGCAGGGCTGGGGTGCACCATGAGAGAGACACGGGGCATGAGCGGGGGGTGGGGGCAACAGCAGGGCAACACAGGGCATGAGCGGGGGGTGGGGGGAACACGAGGGAGACACAAGGGGCATGAGAGGGGTGTGGGGGGTAACAGGAGAGAGACACGGGGCATGAGCAGGGGGTGGGTGGCAACAGCAGGGAGACACGGAGCATGACCGGGGGTGGGGGTAACAGGAGGGAGACACAGGGCATGAGCAGGGGGTGGGGGGCAACAGCAGGGAGACACGGAGCATGAGCGGGGGGTGTGGGGCAACAGCAGGGAGACACGGGGCATGATCGGGGGTGGGGGGTAACAGGAGGGAGACACGGGCATGAGCAGGGGGTGGGGGCAACAGCAGGGAGACACGGGGCATGAGCGGGGGTGGGAGGCAACAGCAGGGAGACACGGGGCATGAGGGTGGGGTGGGGGGAACACAAGGGGGACACGGGGCATGAGAGGGGGGTGGGGGGTAACAGAAGAGAGACACGGGGCATGACCTGGGGGTGGGGGCAACAGGAGAGTGACACGGGGCATGACTAGGGGGTGGGGCCAACAGTAGAAAGACATGGGGCATGAGAGGGGGCTGGGGGGTAACAGGAGAGAGAGATGGGGCATGAGCGGGGGTTGGGGGGCAACATGAGAGACACACGTGGCGTGAGAGTGGGGTGGGGGGTAACAGGGGAGAGACACAGGGCATGTGCGGGGGCTTGGGGGAACACGAGGGAGACACGGGCATGACCGGGGGGTGGGGGGCAACAGAAGGGAGACACGGGGCATGACCAGGGGGTGGGGGGCAATAGGAGAGAGACACAGGGCATGAGAAGGGGGTGGGGGTAACAGGAGAGAGACACAGGGCATGAGAGGGGGTGGGGGTAACAGGAGAGAGACACGGGGCATGAGCGGGGGGTGGGGGGCAACAGCAGGGAGAGACATGGCATGACCAGGGGTGGGGGGCAACAGGAGAGAGACACGGGGCATGAGAGGAGGGTGGAGGGTAACAGGAGAGAGACATAGGGCATGAGCGGGGGGTGGGGGGGTAACAGGAGAGAGACACGGGGCATGAGCAGGGGGTAGGGGGCAACAGCAGGGAGACAGGGGGCATGAGCGGGGGTGGGGGCAACAGCAGGGACACACGGCGCATGAGCGGGGGTGGGGGGAACACGAGGGAGACACGGGGCATGAGAGGGGGGTGGGGGGGTAACAGAAGAGAGACACGGGGCATGAGCAGGGGGTGGGGGCAACAGGAGGGAGACACGGGGCATGACTGGGGGTGGGGAGCACCCGGAGGGAGACACGGGGCATGACCGGGGGTGGGGGGCAACAGGAGAGAGACACGGGCATGACCAGCGGGTGGGGGGCAACAGGAGAGAGACACGGGGCATGAGAGGGGTGTGGGGGGTAACAGGAGAGAGACACGGGGCATGAGCAGGGTGGGGGCAACAGGAGGGAGACACTGGGCATGAGCGGGGGGTGGGGGGCAACAGCAGGGAGACACGGGCATGAGCGGGGGGTGGGGGAGAACAGGGGAGACACGAGGCATGAGCGGGGGTGGGGGAATAGGAGAGAGAGACAGGGCATGAGCGGGGGGTGGGGGGCAACAGCAGGGTGACACGGGGCATGACCGGGGGTGGGGGGCAACGGGAAAGAGACACGGGGAATGAGAGGGTGGTGGGGGTAACAGGAGAATGACAAGGGGCATGAGCAGGAGTTGGGGGGCAACAGCAGGGAGACACGGGGCATGACCGGGGGGTGGGGAGTAACAGGAGAGAGACATGGGGCATGAGCGGGGGGTGGGGGGCAACAGCAGGGAGACACGGGGCATGAGCGGGTAGTGGGGGCAACAGGAGAGAGACACAGGGCATGAGCGGGGGGTACGGGGTAACAGGAGAGAGACACGGGGCATGAGTGGGGGTGGGGGATAATAGCAGGGAGACACAGGCATGAGCGGAGGGTGGGGGTAACAGGAGAGGGACACAGGGCATGAGCGGGGGTGGGGGGAAACAGCAGGTAGACACGGTGCATGATCGGGGGTGGGGGGCAACAGGAGAGAGGCACGGGGCATGAGAGGGGGGTGACAGGAGAGAGACACAGGGCATGAGCGGGGGATGGGGTAACAGGAGAGACACGAGGCATAAGCGGGGGGTGGGGGGAGAGGAGAGAGACATGTGGCATGAGAGGGGGGTGGGGGACAACAGCAGGGAGACACGGGGCATGACCGGGGGTGGGGGGCAACAGGAGAGAGACACGGAGCATGAGCAGGGGGTGGGGGGCAACAGCAGGGAGACACGGGGCATGAGGGGGGGTTGGGGGGCAACAGCAGGGAGACACGGGGCATGACCGGGGTGTGAGGGGTAACAGGAGAGAGACATGGGGCATGAGCAGGGGTGGGGGCAACAGGAGGGAGACACAGGGCATGAGAGGTGGGATGGGGGTAACAGGAGAGAGACATGGGGCATGAGTGGGGGGTGGGGGGCAACAGCAGGGAGACACGGGGCATGAGCGGGGGTGGGGGGAACAGGGGAGACACGAGGCATGGGGGAACAGGAGAGAGACATGGGGCATGAGGTGGGGGTGGGGGGCAACAGCAGGGAGACACGGGGCATGATCAGGGGGTGGGGGGTAAAAGAAGAAAGACACGGGGAATGAGCAGGGGCAACAGGAGAAAGACTCGGGCATGAGCGCGGGATGGGGAAAACAGGAGAGACACAAGGCATAAGCGGGGGGTGGGGGAACAGGAGAGAGACACGTGGCATGAGCGGGGGGTTGGGGGCAACAGCAAGGAGACACGGGGCATGACCGGGGGGTGGGGGGCAACAGGAGAGAGACACGGGGCATGAGAGGGGGGTGGGGGTAACAGGAGAGGGACACAGGGCATGAGCGGGGGGTGGGGAGAAACAGCAGGTAGACACGGTGCATGATCGGGGTGGGGGGCAACAGGAGAGAGGCACGGGGCATGAGAGGGGGGTAACAGGAGAGAGACACAGGGCATGAGCGGGGGATGGGGTAACAGGAGAGACACGAGGCATAAGCGGGGGGTGGGGGAAGAGGAGAGAGACACGTGGCATGAGCGGGGGGTGGGGGCAACAGGAGAGAGACACAGGGCATGAGCGGGGGGTGGGGGGTAACAGGAGAGAGACACGGGGCATGAGTGTGGGGTGGGGGGCAACAGCAGGGAGACACGGGGCATGAGTGGGGGCTTGGGGGCAACAGCAGGGAGACACGGGGCATGAGCGGTGGGTGGGGGGCAACAGCAGGGAGACCCGGGCATGTTTGGGGTGTGGGGGGAACAGGAGAGAGACACGGGGCATGAGAGGAGGGTGGGGCGCAACAGCAGGGAGACAAGGGGCATGAGCGGGGGGCAACAGCAGGGAGACACGGGGCATGACCGGGGTGTGGGGGGTAACAGGAGAGAGACACGGGGCATGACCGGGGGGTGGGGGCCAACAGGAGGGAGTCACGGGGCATGAGAGGGGAGTGGGTGGTAACAGGAGAGAGACACGGGGCATGAGCGGGGGGTGGGGGGCAACAGCAGGGAGACACGGCGCATGAGCGGGGAGTAGGGGGGAACAGGGGAGACACGAGGCATGAGCGGGGGTGGGGGAACAGGAGAGAGACACGGGGCATGAGCGGGGGGTGGGGGGCAACAGCGGGGAGACACGGGGCATGACCGGAGGGTGGGGGGTAACAGGAGAGAAATACGAGGCATGAGCGGGGGTTGGGGGGCAACAGCAGGGAGATATGGGGCATGACCGGGGGGTGGGGGCAACAGGAGAGAGACACGGGGCATGAGAGGGGGGTGGGGGGTAACAGGGGAGAGACAAGGGGCATGAAAGGGGGTGGGTGGGTAACAGCAGGGATACACGGGGCATGAGCGGGGGGTGTGGGAACACGAGGGAGACACGGGGCATGAGACGGGGGTGGGGGGTAACAGGAGAGCGATACGGTGCATGAGTGGGAGGCAACAGCAGGGAGACACGGGGCATGAGCGGGGGGTGGGGGGCAACAGCAGCGAGACACGGGGCATGACAGGGGGTGGGGGGCAACAGCAGGGAGACATGGAGCATGAGCGGGGTTGGGGGGTAACAGGAGAGAGACACGGGGCATGAGAGGGGGGTGGCGGGTAACAGGAGAGAGACACAGGGCATGAGATGGGGGTGGGGGCAACAGGAGAGGGACACGGGACATGAGTGGGGGGTAACAGGAGAGAGACACGGGGCATGAGCAGGGGTGGGGGGCAACAGGACAGAGACACGGGGCATGAGCGAAGGGTGGGGGCAACAGCAGGGAGACAGGGGGCATGAGAGGGGGCTGGGGGTAACAGGAGAGAGACACGGGGCATGAGCGGGGGGTGGGAGCAACAGGAGAGAGACACCAGGGCTTGAGCGGGGGGTGGGGGGTAACAGGAGAGAGACACGGGGCATGAGCGGGGGGTGGGGGGCAACAGGAGAGAGACACGGGGCATGAGCGGGGGGTGGGGGGTAACAGGTGGGAGACACGGGGCATGAGAGGGGGTGGGGGGTAACAGGAGAGAGACACGGAGCATGAGCGGGGGGGTGGGGGGCAAATGAGAGAGACACGGGGCATGAGCGGGGGGTTGGGGCAACAGCAGCGCAGCACAGGGCATGAGCGGGGGGTGGGGGGAACACGATGGAGACACACAGGGCATGAGAGGGGGGGTGGGGGTAACGGGAGTGAGACACGGGACATGAGAGGGGGTGGCGGGTAACAGGAGAGAGACACAGGGCATGAGATGGGGGTGGGGGCAACAGGAGAGGGACACGTCACATGAGTGGGGGGTAACAGGAGAGAGACACGGGGCATGAGCAGGGGTGGGGGGCAACAGGACAGAGACACGGGGCATGAGCGAAGGGTGGGGGCAACAGCAGGGAGACACGGGGCATGAGAGGGGGCTGGGGGTAACAGGAGAGAGACACGGGGCATGAGCGGGGGTGGGAGCAACAGGAGAGAGACACCAGGGCTTGAGCGGGGGGTGGGGGGTAACAGGAGAGAGACACGGGGCATGAGCGGGGGGTGGGGGGCAAAAGGAGAGAGACACGGGGCATGAGCGGGGGGTGGGGGGTAACAGGAGGGAGACACGGGGCATGAGCGGGGGGTGGGGGCAACAGCATGGAGACACGGGGCATGACTTGGTGGGGTGCAACAGGAGAGAGACACAGGGCATGAGAGGGGGGGTGGGGGGTAACAAGAGAGAGACACGGGGCATGAGAGGGGGTGGGGGGTAACAGGAGAGAGACACGGAGCATGAGCGGGGGCGTGGGGGGCAAATGAGAGAGACACGGGGCATGAGCGGGGGGTTGGGGCAACAGCAGGGCAGCACAGGCATGAGCGGGGGGTGGGGGGAACACGATGGAGACACACAGGGCAAGAGAGGGGGGGTGGGGTTAACGGGAGTGAGACACGGGGCATGAGCGAGGGGTGGGGGGCAACAGCAGGGAGAGATGGGGCATGACGGGGGTTGGAGTAACAGGAGGGAGACACGGGGCATGAGCGGGGGGTGGGGGGCAACAGCAGGGAGACACGGGGCATGAGCGGGGGGTGGGGGGCAACAGCAGGGAGACACAGGGCATGATCGGGGGTGGGGGGTAACAGGAGAGAGACACGGGGCATGAGTGGGGGACGGCCGCAACAGCAGGGAGACACGGGGCATGAGCAGGGGTGGGGGTCAACTGGTTAGAGAAACAAGGCATGAGCGGGGGGTGGGGGTAACAGGAGAGAGACATGGGGCACGAGCGGGGGGTGGGGGGCAACAGCAGGGATACACGGGCATGAGCGGAGGGTGGGGGGCAACAGCAGGGAGACATGGAGCATGAGAGGGGGGTGGGGGGTAACAGGAGAGAGACACGGGGCATGAGTGGGGAGTGGGGGCAACAGGAGAGAGACACAGGGCATGAGCGGGGACTGGGGGGTAACAGGAGGAAGGCACGGGGCATGAGCGGGGGTGGGGGGCAACAGGAGAGAGACACAGGGCATGAGCGGGGGTGGGGGGTAACATGAGAGAGACACGGGCATGAGTGGGGTGGGGGGCAACAGCAGGGACACACGGGGCATGAGCGGGGGGACGAGGGCAACAGCATGGAGACACGGGGCATGAGCGGGGGGTGAGGGGCAACAGCAGGGAGACATGGGGCATGACCAGGGATGGGGGGAACAGGAGAGAGACACGGGGCATGAGCGCGGGGCACCAGGAGAGAGACAGGGGGCATGAATGGGGGGTGGGGAGCAACAGCAGGGAGACACGGGGCATGACCGGGGGTGGGGGGCAACAGGAGAGTGGCACAGGTCATGAAAGAGGGTGGGGGGTAACAGGAGAGAGACACAGGGCATGCAAGGGGATTGGGGGTAACAGGAGAGAGACACAGGGCATGAGTGGGAGGTGGGAGGCAACAGCAGGGAGACACGGGGCATGACCGGGGGTGGGGGGTAACAAGAGTGAAACACGGGGCATGAGCGGGGGTTAGTGGGCAACAGCAGGGAGACACGGGGCATGACCGGGATGTGGGGCTTAACAGGAGAGAGACACAGGGCATGAGTGGGGGGTGGGGGGCAACAGGAGGGAGACACGGGGCATGAGATAGGGATGGGGTAACAGGAGAGAGACACAAGGCATGAGCGGGGGGGTGGGGGTCAACCGCAGGGATGCACAGGGCATGACCGAGGGTGGGGGGGGAACAGGTGAGACACGAGGCATGAGCGGGGGTAGGGGAACAGGAGAGAGACAAGGGGCATGAGCGGGGGGTGAGGGGCAACAGCAGGGAGACACGGGGCATGACCGGGGGTGGGGTGTAACAGGAGAGAGACACGAGACACGGGGCATGAGCGGGGGGTTCGGGGCAACAGCAGGGAGGCACGGGGCATGACTGGGGGGTGAGGGGCAAAAGGAGAGAGACACGGGGCATGAGAGGGGGGTGGGGGGTAACAGGAGAACGACACGGGGCATGAGCAGGGGGTGGGGGGCAACAGCAGGGAGACACGGGGCATGACCGGGGGGTGAGGAGTAACAGGAGAGAGACACAGGGCATGAGCGGGGGGTGGGGGACAACAGCAGGGAGACACAGGGCATGAGCGGGGGGTGGGGGCAACAGGAGAGAGACACAGGGCATGAGCGGCGGGTGGGGGGTAACAGGAGAGAGACGCGGGGCATGAGCAGGGGGTGGGGGGCAACAGCAGGGAGACACAGGGCATGAGCGGAGGGTGGGGGGCAACAGCAGGGAGACACGGGCTTGAGAGAGGGTTGGGGGTAACAGGAGAGAGACACAGGGCATGAGCGGGGAGTGGGGGCAACAGGAGAGAGACACAGGGCATGAGCGGGGGGGTGGGGGGTAACAGGAGAGAGACACAGGGCATGAGCGGGGGGTGGGTGGCAACAGGAGAGAGACACAGGGCAGGATCAGGGGGTGGGGGGTAACAGGAGAGAGACACAGAGCATGAGCGGGGGGTGAGGGGCAACAGCAGGGAGACACGGGGCATGAGCTGGGGGTCATGGGCAACAGCAGGGAGACACGGGGCATGAGCGGGGGTCGGAGGCAACAGGAGAGAGACACAGGGCATGAGAGGGGGTGGGGGCAACAGGAGATGGGCACGGGGCATGAGCAGGGGGTTGGGGGTAACAGGAGAGAGACACGGGGCATGAGCGGGGATGGGGGGCAACAGCAGGGATACACGGGCATGAGCGGAGGGTGGGGGGCAACAGCAGGGAGACATGGAGCATGAGAGGGGGGTGGGGGGTAACAGGAGAGAGACACGGGGCATGAGTGGGGAGTGGGGGCAACAGGAGAGAGACACAGGGCATGAGCGGGGGCTGGGGGGTAACAGGAGGAAGGCACGGGGCATGAGCGGGGGTGGGGGGCAACAGGAGAGAGACACAGGGCATGAGCGGGGGTGGGGGGTAACATGAGAGAGACACGGGCATGAGTGGGGTGGGGGGCAACAGCAGGGACACACGGGGCATGAGCGGGGGGACGAGGGCAACAGCATGGAGACACGGGGCATGAGCGGGGGGTGAGGGGCAACAGCAGGGAGACATGGGGCATGACCAGGGATGGGGGGAACAGGAGAGAGACACGGGGCATGAGCGCGGGGCACCAGGAGAGAGACAGGGGGCATGAATGGGGGGTGGGGAGCAACAGCAGGGAGACACGGGGCATGACCGGGGGTGGGGGGCAACAGGAGAGTGGCACAGGTCATGAAAGAGGGTGGGGGTAACAGGAGAGAGACACAGGGCATGCAAGGGGATTGGGGGTAACAGGAGAGAGACACAGGGCATGAGTGGGAGGTGGGAGGCAACAGCAGGGAGACACGGGGCATGACCGGGGGTGGGGGGTAACAAGAGTGAAACACGGGGCATGAGCGGGGGTTAGTGGGCAACAGCAGGGAGACACGGGGCATGACCGGGATGTGGGGCTTAACAGGAGAGAGACACAGGGCATGAGTGGGGGGTGGGGGGCAACAGGAGGGAGACACGGGGCATGAGATAGGGATGGGGGTAACAGGAGAGAGACACAAGGCATGAGCGGGGGGGTGGGGGTCAACCGCAGGGATGCACAGGGCATGACCGAGGGTGGGGGGGAACAGGTGAGACACGAGGCATGAGCGGGGGTGGGGGAACAGGAGAGAGACAAGGGGCATGAGCGGGGGGTGAGGGGCAACAGCAGGGAGACACGGGGTATGACCGGGGGTGGGGTGTAACAGGAGAGAGACACGAGACACGGGGCATGAGCGGGGGGTTCGGGGCAACAGCAGGGAGGCACGGGGCATGACTGGGGGGTGAGGGGCAAAAGGAGAGAGACACGGGGCATGAGAGGGGGGTGGGGGGTAACAGGAGAACGACACGGGGCATGAGCAGGGGGTGGGGGGCAACAGCAGGGAGACACGGGGCATGACCGGGGGGTGAGGAGTAACAGGAGAGAGACACAGGGCATGAGCGGGGGGTGGGGGACAACAGCAGGGAGACACAGGGCATGAGCGGGGGGTGGGGGCAACAGGAGAGAGACACAGGGCATGAGCGGCGGGTGGGGGGTAACAGGAGAGAGACGCGGGGCATGAGCAGGGGGTGGGGGGCAACAGCAGGGAGACACAGGGCATGAGCGGAGGGTGGGGGGCAACAGCAGGGAGACACGGGCATGAGAGAGGGTTGGGGGTAACAGGAGAGAGACACGGGGCATGAGCGGGGAGTGGGGGCAACAGGAGAGAGACACAGGGCATGAGCGGGGGGGTGGGGGGTAACAGGAGAGAGACACAGGGCATGAGCGGGGGGTGGGTGGCAACAGGAGAGAGACACAGGGCAGGATCAGGGGGTGGGGGGTTACAGGAGAGAGACACAGAGCATGAGCGGGGGGTGAGGGGCAACAGCAGGGAGACACGGGGCATGAGCTGGGGGTCATGGGCAACAGCAGGGAGACACGGGGCATGAGCGGGGGTCGGAGGCAACAGGAGAGAGACACAGGGCATGAGAGGGGGTGGGGGCAACAGGAGATGGGCACGGGGCATGAGCAGGGGGTTGGGGGTAACAGGAGAGAGACACGGGGCATGAGCGGGGATGGGGGGCAACAGGAGAGAGACACAGGGCATGAGCTAAGGGTGGGGGGCAACAGCAGGGAGACACAGGGCATGAGATGGGGGTGGGGGGTAACAGGAGAGAGACACAGGGCATGAGCAGGGGGTGGGAGCAACAGGAGAGAGACACCGGGGCTTGAGCGGGGGTGGGGGGTAACAGGAGAGAGACACAGGGCATGAGCGGGGGGTCGGGGGCAACAGGAGAGAGACACGGGGCATGAGTGGGGGGTTGAGGATAACAGGAGGGAGACACGGGGCATGAGCGGGGTGTGGGGCGCAACAGAAAGGAGACACGGGGCATGACCAGGGGTGTTGGGCAACAGGAGAGAGACACGGGGCATGAGAGGGGGTGGGGGTAACAGGAGAGAGACACGGGGCATGAGAGGGGGTGGGGGGTAACAGGAGAGAGACACGGGGCATGAGCAGGGGGTGGGGGGCAACATGAGAGAGACACGGGGATGAGCGGGGGATGGGGCAACAGCAGGGCAAAACAGGGCATGAGCAGGGGATAGGGGGAACATGATGGAGACACACGAGGCATGAGAGGGGGGTGGGGGGTAACAGGGGAGAGACACAGGGCATGAACCGGGGGTGGGGGGCAACAGCAGGGAGACAGGGGGCATGGCCGAGGGTGGGGGGTAACAGGAATGAGACATGTGTCATGAGCGGGGGGGACAACATCAGGGAGACATGGGGCATGAGCGGGGGTGGAGCAAACAGCAGGGAGACACAGGGCATGATCGGGGGGCAACAGGAGAGAGACACGGGGCATGAGTGGGGGGTGGGGGGCTACAGCAGGGAGACACGGGGCATGACCGGGGAGTGGGGGGCAACAGGAGAGAGACACAGGGCATGAAAGGGGGTAGGGGTAACAGGAGAGAGACACAGGGCATGAGCGGGAGGTGGAAGGCAACAGCAGGGAGACACGGGGCATGACCGGGAGTGGGGGGTAACAGGAGAGAGACACGGGGCATGAGAGGGGGGTGGGGGTAACAGGAGAGAGACACGGGGCATGAGAGGGGGTGGGTGGGTAACAGCAGGGAGACACAGGGCATGAGCGGGGGGTGGGGGAACAAGAGGGAGACATGGGGCATAAGAGGGGGGTGGTGGGTAACAGGAGAGAGACACGGGGCATGAGCGGGGGGCAACATGAGAGAGACACGGGGCATGAGCGGGGGGTGGGGGGCAACAGCAGGGAGACACGGGGCATGACCGGGGGGTATAGGGGGCAACAGAAGGGAGACACGGGGCATTACCAGGGGGTGGGGGGCATCAGGAGAGAGACAGGGGGCATGGCAGGGGGAGTGGGGGGTAACAGGAGAGAGACACGGGGCATGAGAGGGGGTGGGGGTAACAGGAGAGAGACACGGGGCATGTGAGGGGGTGGGGGGTAACAGGAGAGAGACACGGGGCATGAGAGGGGGTGGGGGAGAAACAGCAGGGAGACACGGTGCATGATCGGGGGTGGGGGGCAACAGGAGAGAGACACGGGGAATGAGAGGGGGGTGGGGGGTAACAGGAGAGAGACACGGGGCATGAGAGGGGTTGGGGGGCAACAGCAGGGAGACACGGAGCATGAGCGGGGGGCAACAGCAGGGAGACACAGGGCGAGGGAGGCACAGGACATGAGAGGGAGGTGGGGGGTAACAGGAGGGAGACACGGGGCATAAGCGCTAGGGGTGGGGGGAACATGAGGGAGGCACGGGCATGAGAGGGTGGTGGGGGGTAACAGGAGAGAGACACGGGGCATGAGCGGGGATGACGGGCAACAGCAGGGAGCAACTGGGCATGAGCGGAGGGGCAACAAGAGAAAGACACGGGGCATGAGCGCGGGATGGGGGTAACAGGAGAGACACGTGGTATAAGCGGGGGGTGGGGGAACAGGAGAGAGACACGTGGCATGAGCCGGGGGTCGGGGGGGGCAACAGCAGGGAGACACGGGGCATGACCGGGGGTTGGGGGGCAACAGGAGAGAGACACAGAGCATGAACGGGGGGTGGGGGCAACAGCAGGAAGACACGGGGCATGAGCAGGGGGTGGGGGGTAACAGGAGAGAGACACAGGGCATGAGCGGGAGGTGGGAGGCAACAGCAGGGAGACACGGGGCATGACCGGGAGTGGGGGGTAACAGGAGTGAAACACGGTGCATGAGCGGGGGTTGGGGGGGCAACAGCAGGGAGACACGGGGCATGACCGGGGGGGTGGGGGGCAACAGGAGAGAGACACGGGGCATGAGAGGGGGGTGGGGGTAACAGGAGAAACACAGGGCATGAGAGGGGGTGGGTGGGTGGGTAACAGCAGGCAGACACGGGACATGAGCGGGGGGTGGGGGTAATAGGAGAGAGACACAGGGCATGAGTGGGGGTGGGGGGAAACAGGAGAGAGACACGGGGCATGAGAGGGGGGTGGGGGTAACAGGAGAGACACGGGGCATGAGAGGGGGTGGGTGGGTAATAGCAGGCAGACACGGTGCATGATCTGGGGTGGGGGGCAACAGGAGAGAGGCACGGGGCATGAGAGGGGGGGTGGGGGGCAACAGGAGAGAGACACGGGGCATGAGAGGGGGCTGGGGGTAACAGGAGAGACACGGGGCATGAGAGGGGGTGGGTGGGTAACAGCAGGCAGACACGGTGCATGATCGGGGGTGGGGGGCAACAGGAGAGAGGCACGGGGCATGAGAGGGGGGCGGGGGGTAACAGGAGAGAGACACGGGGCATGAGAGGGGGTTGGGGGTAACAGGAGAGAGACATGGGGCATGAGAGGGGGTTGGGGGTAACAGGAGAGAGACATGGGGCATGAGCGGGGGGCCGGGGGGCAACAGCAGGGAGACAGGGGGCATGAGCGGGGTGGGGGGAACAGGAGGGAGGCACGGGGCATGAGAGGGTGCTGGGGGGTAACAGGAGAGAGACACGGGGTATGAGCGGGGATGAAGGGCAACAGCAGGGAGCAACTGGGCATGAGCGGAGGGGCAACAAGAGAAAGACACGGGGCATGAGCGGGGGATGGGGGTAACAGGAGAGACACGTGGTATAAGCGGGGGGTGGGGGAACAGGAGAGAGACACGTGGCATGAGCCGGGGGTGGGGAGGCAACAGCAGGGACACACGGGGCATGACCGGGGGTGGGGGGCAACAGGAGAGAGACACGGGGCATGAGCAGGGGGTGGGGGGCAACAGCAGGGAGACCCAGGGCATGACCGGGATGTGGGGCTTAACAGGAGAGAGACACGGAGCATGAGCGGGGGGTGGGGGACAACAGGAGGGAGACACGGGGCATGAGAGGGGGGTTGGGGGTAACAGGGGAGAGACACAAGGCATGAGCGGGGTGGTGGGGGGCAACAGCAGGGAGGCACAGGGCATGAGCGGGGGGTGGGGGGAACAGGGGAGATACGAGGCATGAGCGGAGTTGGGGAACAGGAGAGAGACAAAGGGCATGAGCGGGGGGTGAGGGGCAACAGCAGGGAGACACAGGGCATGACCGGGGTGGGGGGCAACAGGAGAGAGACACAGGGCATGAGAGGGGGGATTTGGGGGCAACAGCAGCGAGGCACGGGGCATGACCAGGGGGTGAGGGGCAACAGGAGAGAGACACGGGGCACGAGAGGGGGGTGGGAGGTAACAGGAGAAATACACGGGGCATGACCGGGGGGGTGGGGGGCAACAGGAGAGAGACACGGGGCATGAGAGGGGGGTGGGGGTAACAGGAGAGACACGGGGCATGAGAGGGGGTGGGTGGGTAACAGCAGGGAGACACGGGGCATGAGCGGGGGGTGGGGGAACAAGAGGGAGACATGGGGCATAAGAGGGGGGTGGTGGGTAACAGGAGAGAGACACGGGGCATGAGCGGGGGGTGAGGGGCAACATGAGAGAGACACGGGGCATGAGCGGGGGGTGGGGGCAACAGCAGGGAGACATGGGGCATGACCAGGGGGTTAGGGGGCAACAGAAGAGAGACACGGGGCATGACCGGGGGGCATCAGGAGAGAGACAGGGGGCATGGGAGGGGGCGTGGGGGGTAACAGGAGAGAGACACGGGGCATGAGAGGGGGTGGGGGAGAAACAGCAGGGAGACACGGTGCATGATCGGGGGGTGGGGGGCAACAGGAGAGAGACACGGGGAATGAGAGGGGGGTGGGGGGTAACAGGAGATAGACACGGGGCATGAGAGGGGGTGGGGGGGCAACAGCAGGGAGACACGGAGCATGAGCGGGGGGAACAGCAGGGAGACACGGGGCATGAGCGGGGGTGAGGAGAACACGAGGGAGGCACGGGGCATGAGAGGGGGTGGGGGGTGACAGGAGAGAGACACGGGGCATAAGCGGGGGGTGGGGGAACAGGAGAGAGACACGTGGCATGAGCCGGGGGTGGGGGGGCAACAGCAGGGAGACACGGGGCATGACCGGGGGGTGGGGGGCAACAGGAGAGAGACACAGAGCATGAGCAGGGGGTGGGGGGCAACAGCAAGGAGACACGGGGCAAGAGCAGGGGGTGGGGGCAACAGCAGGGAGACACGGGGCATGACCGGGATGTGGGGCTTAACAGGAGAGAGACACGTGGCATGAGCCGGGGGTGGGGGGCAACAGCAGGGAGACACGGGCATGACCGGGGGGTTGGGGGTCAACAGGAGAGAGACACAGAGCATGAGCGGGGTGTGGGGGCAACAGCAGGGAGACACAGGGCATGAGCAGACGGTGGGGGGCAACAGCAGGGAGACACGGGGCATGACCGGGATTTGGGGCTTAACAGGAGAGAGACACGGGGCATGAGAGGGGGGTGGGGGGCAACAGGAGGGAGACACGGGGCATGAGAGGGGTTGGGGGGGTAACAGGAGAGAGACACGAGGCATGAGCGGGGGGTGGGGGGCAACAGCAGGGAGGCACAGGGCATGAGCGGGGGGTGGGGGGGAACAGGGGAGACACGAGGCATGAGCGGGGGTGGGGGAACAGGAGAAGACAAGGAGCATGAGCGGGGGTGAGGGGCAACAGCAGGGAGACACGGGGCATGACCGGGGGTGGGGGGCAACAGGAGAGAGACACGGGGCATGAGCTGGGGGTTGGGGGCAACAGCAGGGAGGCACGGGGCATGACCAGGGGGTGAGGGGTAACAGGAGAGAGACACGGGGCACGAGAGGGGGGTAACAGGAGAAATACACGGGTCATGAGCAGGGGGTGGGGGCAACAGCAAGGAGACACGGGGCATGAGCGGGGGGTGGGGGGGAACAGGGGAGACACGAGGCATGAGCGGGGTGGGGGAACAGGAGAGAGACAAGGCGCATGAGCGGGGGACAGGGGCAACAGCAGGGAGACACAGGGCATGACCGGGGTGGGGGGCAACAGGAGAGAGACACGGGGCATGAGCGGGGGTTTGGGGGCAACAGCAGGGAGGCATGGGGCATGACCAGGGGGTATGGGGCAACAGGAGAGAGACACGGGGCATGAGAGGGGGTGCGGGGTAACAGGAGAAATACACGGGGCATGAGCAGGGGGTGAGGGCAACCGCAGTGAGACATGGGGCATGACCGGGGGTGTGGGGGGTAACAGGAGAGAGACACGGGGCATGAGCGGGGGGTGGGGGGCAACAGCAGGGAGACACGGGCCATGAGCGGGAGGTGGGGTCAACAGGAGAGAGACACAGGGCATGAGCGGGGGGTGGGGGGTAACAGGAGAGAGACACGGGGCATGAGCGGGGGGTGGGGGGCAACAGCAGGGAGACACGGGGCATGAGCGGAGGGTGAGGGCAACAGCAGGGAGACACAGGGCATGAGAGGGGGTGGTGGGTAACAGGAGAGAGACACGGTTCATGAGCAGGGAGTGGGGGCTACAGGAGAGAGACACAGGGCATGAGCAGGGGGTGGGGGGCAACAGCATGGAGACACGGGGCATGAGCAGGGGGTGGGGGGCAACAGCAGGGAGACACGGGGCATGACCGGGATGTGGGGCTTAACAGGAGAGAGACACGTGGCATGAGCCGGGGATGGGGGGCAACAGCAGGGAGACACGGGCATGACCGGGGGTGTGGGGCAACAGGAGAGAGACACAGAGCATGAGCGGGGTGTGGGGGCAACAGCAGGGAGACACGGGGCATGAGCAGACGGTGGGGGGCAACAGCAGGGAGACACGGGGCATAACCGGGATTTGGGGCTTAACAGGAGAGAGACACGGGGCATGAGCGGGGGGTAGGGGGCAACAGGAGGGAGACACGGGGCATGAGAGGGGGTGGGGGGTAACAGGAGAGAGACACGAGGCATGAGCGGGGGGTGGGGGCAACAGCAGGGAGGCACAGGGCATGAGCGGGGGTTGGGGGGAATAGGGGAGACACGAGGCATGAGCGGGGGTGGGGGAACAGGAGAGAGATAAGGGGCATGAGCGGGGGGTGAGGGGCAACAGCAAGGAGACACGGGGCATGAGCGGGGGGTGGGGGGGAACAGGGGAGACACGAGGCATGAGCGGGGTGGGGGAACAGGAGAGAGACAAGGCGCATGAGCGGGGGACAGGGGCAACAGCAGGGAGACACAGGGCATGACTGGGGTGGGGGGCAACAGGAGAGAGACACGGGGCATGAGCGGGGGTTTGGGGGCAACAGCAGGGAGGCATGGGGCATGACCAGGGGGTATGGGGCAACAGGAGAGAGACACGGGGCATGAGAGGGGGTGCGGGGTAACAGGAGAAATACACGGGGCATGAGCAGGGGGTGAGGGCAACCGCAGTGAGACATGGGGCATGACCGGGGGTGTGGGGGGTAACAGGAGAGAGACACGGGGCATGAGCGGGGGGTGGGGGGCAACAGCAGGGAGACACGGGCCATGAGCGGGAGGTGGGGGCAACAGGAGAGAGACACAGGGCATGAGCGGGGGGTGGGGGGTAACAGGAGAGAGACACGGGGCATGAGCGGGGGGTGGGGGGCAACAGCAGGGAGACACGGGGCATGAGCGGAGGGTGAGGGCAACAGCAGGGAGACACAGGGCATGAGAGGGGGTGGTGGGTAACAGGAGAGAGACACGGTTCATGAGCGGGGAGTGGGGGCTACAGGAGAGAGACACAGGGCATGAGCAGGGGGTGGGGGGCAACAGCATGGAGACACGGGGCATGAGCAGGGGGTGGGGGGCAACAGCAGGGAGACACGGGGCATGACCGGGATGTGGGGCTTAACAGGAGAGAGACACGTGGCATGAGCCGGGGATGGGGGGCAACAGCAGGGAGACACGGGCATGACCGGGGGTGTGGGGCAACAGGAGAGAGACACAGAGCATGAGCGGGGTGTGGGGGCAACAGCAGGGAGACACGGGGCATGAGCAGACGGTGGGGGGCAACAGCAGGGAGACACGGGGCATAACCGGGATTTGGGGCTTAACAGGAGAGAGACACGGGGCATGAGCGGGGGGTAGGGGGCAACAGGAGGGAGACACGGGGCATGAGAGGGGGTGGGGGGTAACAGGAGAGAGACACGAGGCATGAGCGGGGGGTGGGGGCAACAGCAGGGAGGCACAGGGCATGAGCGGGGGTTGGGGGGAACAGGGGAGACACGAGGCATGAGCGGGGGTGGGGGAACAGGAGAGAGATAAGGGGCATGAGCGGGGGGTGAGGGGCAACAGCAGGGAGACACGGGGCATGACCGGGGGTGGGGGGCAACAGGAGAGAGACACGGGGCATGAGAGGGGGGTGAGGGTAACAGGAGAGACACAGGGCATGAGTGGGCGGTGGAGGGAAACAGAAGGGAGATACAGTGCATGATCGGGGGTGGGGGGCAACAGGAGAGAGGCACGGGGCATGAGAGGGGGGTGGGGGGTAACAGGAGAGAGACACGGGGCATGAGAGGGGGTTGGGGGTAACAGGAGAGAGACATGGGGCATGAGCGGGGGGCCGGGGGGCAAGAGCAGGGAGACACGGGGCATGAGCGGGGGTGGGGGGAACATGAGGGAGGCACGGGGCAATAGAGGGTTGTGGGGGGCAACAGGTGAGAGACTATGGGCATGAGCGGGGATGACGGGCAACAGCAGGGAGCAACTGGGCATGAGCGGAGGGGCAACAAGAGAAAGACACGGGGCATGAGCGGGGATGGGGGTAACAGGAGAGACACGTGGTATAAGCGGGGGGTCGGGGAACAGGAGAGAGACACGTGGCATGAGCCGGGGGTGGGGGGGCAACAGCAGGGAGACACGGGGCATGACCCGGGGGTGGGGGGCAACAGGAGAGAGACACGGAGCATGAGCGGGGGGTGGGGGGCAACAGGAGAGAGACACGGAGCATGAGCGGGGGGTGGGGGGTAACAGGAGGGAGACACGGGGCATGAGAGGGGGGTGGGGGGTAACAGGGGAGAGACACGAGGCATGAGCGGGGTGGTGGAGGGCAACAGCAGGGAGGCACAGGGCATGAGCGGGGGGTGGGGGGAACAGGGGAGACACGAGGCATGAGCGGGGTGGGGGAACAGGAGAGAGACAAGGGGCATGAGCGGGGGGTGAGGGGCAACAGCAGGGAGACACAGGGCATGACCGGGGTGGGGGGCAACAGGAGAGAGACACGGGGCATGAGCGGGGGTTTGGGGGCAACAGCAGGGAGGCACGGGGCATGACCAGGGGGTGAGGGGCAACAGGAGAGAGACACGGGGCATGAGAGGGGGGTGCGGGGTAACAGGAGAAATACACGGGGCATGAGCAGGGGGTGGGGGCAACCGCAGTGAGACATGGGGCACGACCGGGGGTGTGGGGGGTAACAGGAGAGAGACACGGGGCATGAGCGGGGGGTGGGGGGCAACAGCAGGGAGACACGGGGCATGAGCGGGGGGTGGGGGCAACAGGAGAGAGACACAGGGCATGAGCGGGGGGTGGGGGGTAACAGGAGAGAGACACGGGGCATGAGCGGGGGGTGGGGGGCAACAGCAGGGAGACACGGGGCATGGCCGGGGGTGGGGGGTAACAGGAGGGAGACATGGGGCATGAGCGGGGGGGACAACATCAGGGAGACATGGGGCATGAGCGGGGCATGGGGGGCAACAGCAGGGAGACACAGGGCATGATCGGGGGGCAACAGGAGAGAGACACGGGCATGAGTGGGGGGTGGGGGGCTACAGCAGGGAGACACGGGGCATGACCGGGGGGTGGGGGGCAACAGGAGAGAGACACAGGGCATGAAAGGAGAGTGGGGGTAACAGGAGAGAGACATGGGGCATGAGCGGGGGGTGGGGGGCAAAAGCAGGGAGACACGGGGCATGACCGGGGGTGGGGGGTAACAGGAGAGAAACACAGGGCATGAGCGGGTATTGGGGTTGGCAACAGCAGGGATACACGGGACATGACAGGAGAGAGACACGGGGCATGAGAGGGGGTGGGGGGTAACAGGAGAGAGACACAGTGCATGAGAGGGGGTGGGAGGGTAACAGCAGGGGGACACGGGGCATCATCGGGGGGTGGGGGAACACGAGGGAGACATGGGGCATAAGAGTGGGGTGGGGGATAACAGGAGAGAGACACGGTGTAGTAGGGGGTAGTAGGGGGCAACAGCAGGGAGACACAGGGCATGAGCGGGGGGTGGGGGGCAACAGCAGGGAAACACGGGGCATGAACGGGTGTGGGGGGCAACAGCAGGGAGGCACGGGGCATGAGCGGGGGTTGGGGGTAACAGGAGAGAGACGCGGAGCATGAGAGGGGGGTGGGGGTAACAGGAGAGAGACACAGGGCATGAGAGTGGGATGGGGCAACAGGAGAGGGACACGGGGCATGAGCGGGGGGGTAACAGGAGAGAGACACGGGGCATGAGCGGGGGGGCAACAGGAGAGAGACACAGGGCATGAGCGCGGGGTGGGGGGCAACAGCAGGGAGACACGGGGCATGTCCGGGGGGCAACAGGAGAAAGACACGGGGCATGAGTGGGGGGTGGGAGGCAACAGCAGGGAGACATGGGGCATGAGCGGGGGTTGGGGGGCAACAGGAGAGAGACACAGGGCATGAGAGGGGGGTGGGGGCTAACAGGAGAGAGACAAGGGGCATGAGCGGGGGGGCAACAGCAGGAGACATGGGGCATGACCGGGGGGTGGGGGGTAACAGGAGAGAAACACGGGGCAGGAGCGGGGGTTGGGGGGCAACAGCAGCAAGACACGGGGCATGACAGGGGGGTGGGGGGCAACAGGAGAGAGACACGGGGCATGAGATGGGGGTGGGGGGTAACAGGAGGGAGACACGGGGCATGAAAGGGGTTGGGTGGGTAACAGCAGGGAGACACGGTGCATGAGCGGGGGGTGGGGGAACACGAGGGAGACACAGGGCATTAGAGGGGGGTAACAGGAGAGAGACACGGTGCATGAGCGAGAGGTGGGGGCAACAGCAAGGAGACACGGGGCATGAGCGGGGGGTGGGGGGCAACAGCAGGGAGACACGGGGCATGACTGGGGGTGGGGGCAACAGCAGGGAGACACGGGGCATGAGCAGGGGGTGGGGGGTATCAAGCGAGAGACACGGGGCATGAGAGGGGGGTGGGGGTAACAGGAGAGAGACACAGGGCATGAGAGGGGGGTGGGGGCAACAAGAGAGGGACACGGGGCATGAGCGGGGGGTGGGGGGTAACAGGAGAGAGACACGGGGCATGAGCGAAGGGTGGGGGGCAACAGCAGGGAGACACGGGGCATGAGCGGGGGTGGGAGCAACAGGAGAGAGACACCGGGGCTTGAGCGGGGGGTTGAGGGTAACAGGAGGGAGACACGGGGCATGAGCGAGGGGTGGGGGGCAACAGCAGGGAGACACGGGGCATGACCGGGGGTGGAGGGCAACAGGAGAGAGACACGGGGCATGAGAGGGGGGTGGGGTAATAGGAGAGAGACACGGGGCATGAGAGGGGGGTGGGGGTAACAGGAGAGAGACACGGGGCATGAGTGGAGGGTGGGGGGCAACATGAGAGAGACACGGGGCATGAGCGGGGGGTGGGAGCAACAGCAGGGCAACACAGGGCATGAGCAGGGGGTGTGGGGAACATGATGGAGACACACGAGGCATGAGAGGGGGGTGGGGGAATAACAGGGGAGAGACACGGGGCATGAGCAGGGGGTGGGGGGCAACAGCAGGGAGACACGGGGCATGACCAGGGGTGGGGGGTACCAGGAGGGAGACACGGGGCATGAGCGGGAGGTGGGGGACAACATCAGGGAGACACGGGGCATGAGCGGGGGGTGGGAGGCCACAGTAGGGAGACACGGGACATGATCGGGGGGTGGGGGGTTACAGGAGAGAGACACGGGGCATGAGCGGGGGGTGGGGGCAACAGCAGGGGAGACACGGGGCATGAGCGGGGGTGGGGGGCAACAGGAGAGAGACACAGTGCATGAGCAGGGGGTGGGGGTAACAGGAGAGAGACACGGGGCAGGATGGAGGGGTGGGGGGCAACAGCAGGCATACACGGGCATGAGCGGAGGGTGGGGGGCAACAGCAGGGAGACACGGGGCATGAGAGGGGGTGGGGGGTAACAGGAGAGAGACACTGGGCATGAGCAGGGGATGGGGGTAACATGAGAGAGACATGGGGCATGAGCGGGGGTGGGGGGCAAAAGCAGGGAGACACGGGGCATGAGCAGGGGGTGAGGGGCAACAGCAGGGAGACACGGGGCATGACCGGGGGGTGGGGGGAACAGGAGAGAGACATGGGGCATGAGCGCGGGGTGGGGGGCAACAGCAGGGAGACACAGGGCATGACTGGGGGGGCAACAGGAGAGAGACAATGGGCATGAGTGGGGGGTGGGGGGCAACAGCAGGGAGACACGGGGCATGACTGGGGGGTGGGGGGCAACAGAAGAGAGTCACAGGGCATGAAAGGGGGGTGGGGATAACAGGAGAGAAACACGGGGCATGAGCGGTGGTTGGGGGGCAACAGCAGGGAGACACGGGGCATGACCGTGTCTCCCTGCTGTTGTCCCCCAGCCACCGGGGCATGACCGGGGGCTGGATGACAACAGGAGAGAGACACGGGGCATGAGAGGGGGGTGGGGGGGTAACAGGAGGGAGACACGGGGCTTGAGAGGGGGTGGGTGGGTAACAGCAGGGAGACACGGGGCATGAGCAGGGCTGGGGGAACACGAGGGAGACATGGGGCATAAGAGGGGGGTGGGGGGTAACAGGAGAGAGACACCGTGCATGAGCGGGGGTGGGGGGCAACAGCAGGGAGCCACAGGGCAGGAGCGGGGGGTGGGGGGCAACAGCAGGGAGACACGGGGCATGAACGGGTGTGGGGGCAACAGCAGGGAGACACGGGGCATGAGCGGGGGGTGGGGGGTAACAGGAGAGAGACACGGGGCATGAGAGGGGGTGGGGGGTGTTAGGCGGAAACCTGTGCAGTTCCCTCTGGGACCACTGCAAAAGATTTAGGACTACAGGTGTTTGGCAGTAAACCCACGTGGTAGCAGTCTGTACCACACAGATTCACTTGGTAGCTGTGGCTGAGCAGTCAGACTTCCCTCAAGAAGTGTTAGGCAGTATGTGGAGTATACAAAATAGGGCATTTACACAGTAGAACAAGCAAACACGGGACAGAGCTTTGGTGTAAAGATATATAGTTATTTATTTATAAAAAACACATCTATGGAAAACACACTGGCACTAATACGGCAAACAACTTCAATCACAATTAATATAAGTAAATCAATCCCCCTAACAATAGTTCGACAAGTCTAGGTTCCGAATGCTTTAACCTAGATGGCACTCTAGTATTCGTTAGGACGGGAGAGAAAAGGCAGGGTATGAAATCAACTCGGTACCAACACTTTTACAAACAAATGCAAGGCAAGTAAGGCAGTGTCTACTGTAGATCGCAACGTTCAGAGGCCAGGCCCACTAGAGAGGCAAGGCGATATGTCCCAAAAAGTATCACAGTGGAAATGCACTTCGAGTCTTTGTCGCAAATTGTTATAGAAAGATTGGACCAGTTCAGAACAGAAAGTTAAGAAGGCTTGGAGGCGACCCAATGGAGAGGCGAGGATTAAGACACCTCACACTAACCGACACAAGGGAAGCCAGGCGGACACAGTACCTTGTATGTGGAGAGACAGCTCCGGCGGGGCAGTTGTTCTGGTGGTGGATGCAAGTCGGGGCTTTGCCAAGAGAAGAGATGCTCTCGTCGTCGAAGGAAAGTTGAAGATCGTTGCACCACCAGGGAAGAGACCAGCTGTGGAGTGCTCCGTCACAAGGCACCACCTTTTGGTCGCGGTACGGGTTAGTGGCTATCCGGTTTGCCGGGGTGCTCAGCACGGGCAATTCAACCACTATGCCCTGGAAGCAAAGAAAAAGCAAAGGGAACTGGTTGTTCCCACCAGTCAGGGGAAGAAGACTCTCCAGCCGGGAGATCTCCTCTGTCGTTGGGAAGTGGTGAGTCGGTTCGGCATGGCTCCACCGGAGGTGTCGTCGTTGCCGGTCGGCTCAGCTTTACCCTCGTCGGATTCTTAGGTCCTGTGGCGACTTCTGAAGATCCAGTCCCAAAAGCCCTGCTTTTATGCAGAAAAACCCCTTTCAGTCAGCCTAGCTGTCAATCAAAACACGCTAAGTGGTGAGCGGGGTGGCTCACCACTTGGGCCAATCACACCAGAGTGCGACTTGAGTTGGCAATGCAACTCAGTCCAGGGTGCCTAAACCTCCTCCCATAGAGTTATATTCTGGGTCTAATATTCTATGGGATAACTCTATGGGATGCCCCATGTCTCCCCTGCTGTTACCCCACCCACCCCCTCTCAAGCCCGTGTCTCCCTCCTGTTTACCCCCCACCCCCCTCTCATGCCCCGTGTCCCTCTCTTGTTGCCCCCACCCCACTCTCATGCCCTGTGTCTCTCTCCTGTTACCCCCCACCCCCCTCTCATGCCCCGTGTCTCTCCTGTTGCCCCCCACCCCCGGTCATGCCCTGTGTCTCCCTGCTGTTGCCCCCCACCCCGCGCTCATGCCCCGTGTCTCTCTCCTGATCCCCCCACCCCCGGTCATGCCCCGTGTCTCCCTGCTGTTGCCCCTCACCCCCTGCTCATGCCCCGTGTCTCCCTGATGTTGCCCCCGACCCCAGCTCATGCCCCGTGTCTCCCTGCTTTTACCCCCCACCCCCGCTCATGCCCCATGTCTCTCACATGTTACCCCCCACCCCCTGCTCATGCCCCGTGTCTCTCTCCTGTTACCCCCCACGCCCCCTCATGCCCCGTGTCTCCCTGCTGTTGCCCCCCACCCTCCGCTCATGCCCATGTCTCCCGCCTGTTGCCCCCCACCCCCTGCTCATGCCCTGTGTCTCTCTCCTGTTGCCCCCCACCCCCGCTCATGCCCGTGTCTCCCTGCTGTTGCCCCCCACCCCCCACTCATGCCCCGTGTCTCTCTCCTGTTACCCCCCACCCCCGATCATGTCCCGTGTCTCCCTACTGTTGCCTCCCACCCCCCGCTCATGCCCCGTGTCTCCCTGATGTTGTCCCCCAGTCCCCCACCCCCCGCTCATGCCCCGTGTCTCCCTCCTGTTACCCCCCACCCTTGGTCATGTCCCGTGTCTCCCTTCTGTTGCCCCGCACACCCCGCTCATGCCCCGTGTCTCTCCCCTGTTACCCCCACCCCCTCTCATGCCTCGTGTGTCTCCATCATGTTCCCCCCACCCCCTGCTCATGCCTTGTGTTGCCCTGCTGTTGCCCCCACCCCCCGCTCATGCCCCGTGTCTCTCTCATGTTGCCCCCCACCCCCCACTCATGCCCCGTGTCTCTCTCCTGTTACCCCCACCCCCTCTCATGCCCGTGTCTCTCTCCTGTTACCCCCACCCCCTCTCATGCCCAGTGTCTTTCTCCTGTTGCCCACCACCCCCAGTCATGCCCCGTGTCTCCCTGCTGTTGCCCCCCACCCCTCGCTCATGCCCGTGTCTCCCTCCTGTTACACTCAACCCTCCGCTCAAGCCTCGGTGTCTCTCTCCTGTTGCTCCCACCCCCCGCTCATGTCCCGTGTCTCCTGCTGTTGCACCCCACCCTTCGCTCATGCCCCGTGTCTCTCTCCTGTTACCCCCACCCCGTGCTCATGCCCCGTGTCCCTCTCTTGTTGCCCCACCCCCTCTCATGCCCTGTGTCTCTCTCCTGTTACCCCCCACCCCCATCTCATGCCCCATGTCTCTCTCTTGATACCCCCCACCCCCCGCTCATGCCCCGTGTCTCCCTGCTGTTGCCCCCCATCCCCCACTCATGCCCCGTGTCTCTCTCCTGTTGCCCCCCGGTCATGCCCTGTGTCTCCCTGATGTTGCCCCTCACCCCGCGCTCATGCCCCGTGTCTCTCTCCTGTTCCCCCACCCCCCGGTCATGCCCCGTGTCTCCCTGCTGTTGCCCCTCACCCCCTGCTCATGCCCCGTGTCTCCCTGCTGTTGCCCCTGACCCCCCGCTCATGCCCCATGTCTCTCTGCTTTTGCCCCCCGACCCCCAGCTCATGCCCCGTGTCTCCTGCTTTTACCCCCCACCCCCGCTCATGCCCCATGTCTCTCACATGTTACCCCCACCCCCTGCTCATGCCCCGTGTCTCTCTCCTGTTACCCCCACGCCCCCTCATGCCCCGTGTCTCCCTGCTGTTGCCCCCCACCCTCCGCTCATGCCCATGTCTCCCGGCCTGTTGCCCCCCACCCCCTGCTCATGCCCTGTGTCTCTCTCCTGTTGCCCCCCACCCCCGCTCATGCCCCGTGTCTCCCTGCTGTTGCCCCCCACCCCCCACTCATGCCCCGTGTCTCTCTCCTGTTACCCCCCACCCCCGATCATGTCCCGTGTCTCCCTACTGTTGCCTCCCACCCCCGCTCATGCCCCGTGTCTCCCTGATGTTGTCCCCCAGTCCCCCACCCCCCGCTCATGCCCCGTGTCTCCCTCTGTACCCCCCACCCTTGGTCATGTCCCGTGTCTCCCTTCTGTTGCCCCGCACACCCCGCTCATGCCCCGTGTCTCTCCCCTGTTACCCCCACCCCCTCTCATGCCTCGTGTGTCTCCATCATGTTCCCCCCACCCCCTGCTCATGCCTTGTGTTGCCCTGCTGTTGCCCCCACCCCCCGCTCATGCCCCGTGTCTCTCTCATGTTGCCCCCCACCCCCCACTCATGCCCCGTGTCTCTCTCCTGTTACCCCCACCCCCCTCTCATGCCCCGTGTCTCTCTCCTGTTACCCCCACCCCCTCTCATGCCCAGTGTCTTTCTCCCTGTTGCCCACCACCCCCAGTCATGCCCCGTGTCCTCCCTGCTGTTGCCCCCCACCCCTCGCTCATGCCCGTGTCTCCCTCCTGTTACACTCAACCCTCCGCTCAAGCCTCGGTGTCTCTCTCCTGTTGCTCCCACCCCCGCTCATGTCCCGTGTCTCCCTGCTGTTGCACCCCACCCTTCGCTCATGCCCCGTGTCTCTCTCCTGTTACCCCCCACCCCGTGCTCATGCCCCGTGTCCCTCTCTTGTTGCCCTACCCCCTCTCATGCCCTGTGTCTCTCTCCTGTTACCCCCCACCCCCATCTCATGCCCCATGTCTCTCTCTTGATACCCCCCACCCCCCGCTCATGCCCCGTGTCTCCCTGCTGTTGCCCCCCATCCCCCACTCATGCCCCGTGTCTCTCTCCTGTTGCCCCCCGGTCATGCCCTGTGTCTCCCTGATGTTGCCCCTCACCCCGCGCTCATGCCCCGTGTCTCTCTCCTGTTCCCCCCACCCCCCGGTCATGCCCCGTGTCTCCCTGCTGTTGCCCCTCACCCCCTGCTCATGCCCCGTGTCTCCCTGCTGTTGCCCCTGACCCCCCGCTCATGCCCCATGTCTCTCTGCTTTTGCCCCCCACCCCCAGCTCATGCCCCGTGTCTCTCTCATGTTACCCCCACCCCCCGCTCATGCCCCGTGTCTCTCTCCTGTTACCCCCCAACCCCTCTCATGCCCCGTGTCTCCCTGCTGTTGCCCCCCACCCTCTGCTTATGCCCCGTGTCTCTCTCCTGTTGCCCCCCCGCTCATGCCCCATGTCTCTCTCCTGTTACCCCCCCACCCCCGCTCATGCCCCGTGTCCCTATCCTATTTCCCCCACCCCACTCTCATGCCCTCTATCTCTCTCCTGTTACCCCCTGTTAGGGAGAATTCTCTGTTTAGGCTGAATTTCCTAACCTAGGGAGTCCCCAAGCAGCTTTGCTGGATTTCTGGAGTTTGTTTTTTCCATCCTGCCAAGAGTGAGACTCTTTTTCTCCCACTCTTGGACATGAATGTGTGTAATTCCTTTGAATGTCAATGTGTTCTATGGGCTATGGGGTCTTTTACTCCATAGGGTCTCATATGTTTTACTATGTGTGTTACACTGCACCCTCCGTGCCGTAACACTGGGGCGTCCTAGAGGATCCCCACCATAGACTCCATACCCTGGGACTGACTACTGTCTCCCAGGGCATGTAAAGTCACCATTGGCTTTACTAGACCTAAATTTACTAACATAACTAGTACAAACCATCCTATTGTGGACGTACTAGTAGGGGTAATTCGATTACTCCTGGGTCTGTTACTCGAGGGGGCACTGTCCCGTCCCCCCTCGTCGAGTTTTGGCTGGTGACAGTGGAAACTACTCGTTATATTCGACCCAGAATATAACTCTATGGGATTCTTCCCATTGTTGGAGGTTAATACTCTTTCTCGTTGATCTCTAATATACCACCGGTTTATTTATCTTAAATAAATCTATCGGTTGGTATTTTCTGCCAGAACTCTGTTTTTAAAATGGCATCTGTGTTCGTCTCTGTGACTCCTAAACCAAAGGTTGAGCCCTTTGTTCCACTTTTGGCGGGCTTCTGCACAGAGGCCCTCCAAAGTGGTGCTATTCTGTCTGGGTACCACAGGGGGTGTGGGAGGAGGTTTAGGCACCCTGGACTGAGTTGCATTGCCAACTCAAGTCGCACTCTGGTGTGATTGGCCCAAGTGGTGAGCCACCCCGCTCACCACTTAGCGTGTTTTGATTGACAGCTAGGCTGACTGAAAGGGGTTTTTCTGCATAAAAGCAGGGCTTTTGGGACTGGATCTTCAGAAGTCGCCACAGGACCTAAGAATCCGACGAGGGTAAAGCTGAGCCGACCGGCAACGACGACACCTCCGGTGGAGCCATGCCGAACCGACTCACCACTTCCCAACGACAGAGGAGATCTCCCGGCTGGAGAGTCTTCTTCCCCTGACTGGTGGGAACAACCAGTTCCCTTTGCTTTTTCTTCGCTTCCAGGGCATAGTGGTCGAATTGCCCCGTGCTGAGCACCCCGGCAACCGGATAGCCACTAACCCGTACCGCAACCAAAAGGTGGTGCCTTGTGACGGAGCACTCCACAGCTGGTCTCTTCCCTGGTGGTGCAACGATCTTCAACTTTCCTTCGACGACGAGAGCATCTCTTCTCTTGGCAAAGCCCCGACTTGCATCCACCACCAGGAACAACTGCCCCGCCGGAGCTGTCTCTCCACATACAAGGTACTGTGTCCGCCTGGCTTCCCTTGTGTCGGTTAGTGTGAGGTGTCTTAATCCTCGCCTCTCCATTGGGTCGCCTCCAAGCCTTCTTAACTTTCTGTTCTGAACTGGTCCAATCTTTCTATAACAATTTGCGACAAAGACTCGAAGTGCATTTCCACTGTGATACTTTTTGGGACATATCGCCTTGCCTCTCTAGTGGGCCTGGCCTCTGAACGTTGCGATCTACAGTAGACACTGCCTTACTTGCCTTGCATTTGTTTGTAAAAGTGTTGGTACCGAGTTGATTTCATACCCTGCCTTTTCTCTCCCGTCCTAACGAATACTAGAGTGCCATCTAGGTTAAAGCATTCGGAACCTAGACTTGTCGAACTATTGTTGGGGGGATTGATTTACTTATATTAATTGTGATTGAAGTTGTTTGCCGTATTAGTGCCAGTGTGTTTTCCATAGATGTGTTTTTTATAAATAAATAACTATATATCTTTACACCAAAGCTCTGTCCCGTGTTTGCTTGTTCTACTGTGTAAATTGCCCTATTTTGTATACTCCACATACTGCCTAACACTTCTTGAGGGAAGTCTGACTGCTCAGCCACAGCTACCAAGTGAATCTGTGTGGTACAGACTGCTACCACGTGGGTTTACTGCCAAACACCTGTAGTCCTAAATCTTTTGCAGTGGTCCCAGAGGGAACTGCACAGGTTTCCGCCTAACACCCCCCACCCCCTCTCATGCCCCGTGTCTCTCTCCTGTTACCCCCCACCCCCTGCTCATGCCCCGTGTCTCCCTGCTGTTGCCCCCACACCCGTTCATGCCCCGTGTCTCCCTGCTGTTGCCCCCCACCCCCCGCTCCTGCCCTGTGGCTCCCTGCTGTTGCCCCCCACCCCCGCTCATGCACGGTGTCTCTCTCCTGTTACCCCCCACCCCCCTCTTATGCCCCATGTCTCCCTCGTGTTCCCCCAGCCCTGCTCATGCCCCGTGTCTCCCTGCTGTTACCCACCCACCCCCTCTCAAGCCCCGTGTCTCCCTCCTGTTACCCCCCACCCCCCTCTCATGCCCCGTGTCTCTCTCCTGTTGTCATCCAGCCCCCGGTCATGCCCCGGTGGCTGGGGGACAACAGCAGGGAGACACGGTCATGCCCCGTGTCTCCCTGCTGTTGCCCCCCAACCACCGCTCATGCCCCGTGTTTCTCTCCTGTTATCCCCACCCCCCTTTCATGCCCTGTGTCTCTCTTCTGTTGCCCCCCACCCCCCAGTCATGCCCCGTGTCTCCCTGCTGTTGCCCCCCACCCCCCACTCATGCCCATTGTCTCTCTCCTGTTGCCCCCCCAGTCATGCCCTGTGTCTCCCTGCTGTTGCCCCCCACCCCGCGCTCATGCCCCATGTCTCTCTCCTGTTCCCCCCACCCCCCGGTCATGCCCCGTGTCTCCCTGCTGTTGCCCCTCACCCCCTGCTCATGCCCCGTGTCTCCCTGCTTTTGCCCCCCACCCCCGCTCATGCCCCATGTCTCTCTCATGTTACCCCCATCCCCTGCTCATGCCCAGTGTCGAATATAACGAGTAGTTTCCACTGTCACCAGCCACAACTCGACGAGGGGGGACGGGACAGTGTCCCCTCGAGTAACAGACCCAGGAGTAATCGAATTACCCCTACTAGTACGTCCACAATAGGATGGTTTGTACTAGTTATGTTAGTAAATTTAGGTCTAGTAAAGCCAATGGTGACTTTACATGCCCTGGGAGACAGTAGTCAGTCCCAGGGTATGGAGTCCATGGTGGGGATCCTCTAGGACGCCCCAGTGTTACAGCACGGAGGGTGCAGTGTAACACACATAGTAAAACATATGAGACCCTATGGAGTAAAAGACCCCACAGCCCATTGAACACATTGACATTCAAAGGAATTACACACATTCATGTCCAAGAGTGGGAGAAAAAGAGTCTCACTCTTGGCAGGATGGAAAAAACTAACTCCAGAAATCCAGCAAAGCTGCTGGGGGACTCCCTAGGTTAGGAAATTCAGCCTAAACAGAGAATTCTCCCTAACAGGGGGTAACAGGAGAGAGATAGAGGGCATGAGAGTGGGGTGGGGGCAATAGGAGAGGGACACGGGGCATGAGCGGGGGGTGGGGGGGTAACAGGAGAGAGACACGGGGCATGAGCGGGGGGGCAACAGGAGAGAGACACGGGGCATAAGCAGAGGGTGGGGGGCAACAGCAGGGAGACACGGGGCATGAGAGGGGTTGGGGGGTAACAGGAGAGAGACAAGGGGCATGAGCGGGGGGTGGGGGTAACATGAGAGAGACACGGGGCATGAGCTGGGGGTGGGGGGCAAAAGCAGAGAGACATGGGGCATGAGCGGGGGGTCAGGGGCAACAGCAGGAAGACACGGGGCATGAGCAGGGGGTGAGGGGCAACAGCAGGGAGACACGGGGCATGACCGGGGGGTGGGGGGAACAGGAGAGAGACACGGGGCATGAGCGCGGGGTGAGGGGCAACATCAGGGAGACACAGGGCATGACCGGGGGGCAACAGGAGAGGGACACGGGGCATGAGAGTGGGGTGGGGGGCAACAGCAGGGAGACACGGGGCATGAGCGGGGGGTGGGGGGTATCAAGAGAGAGACATGGGGCATGAGAGGGGGGTGGGGGTAACAGGAGAGAGACACAGGGCATGAGAGGGGGGTGGGGCAACAAGAGAGGGACACGGGGCATGAGAGGGGGTGGGGGTAACAGGAGAGAGACACGGAGCATGAGTGGGGGGTGGGGGCAACAGCAGGGCAACACAGGGCATGAGCAGGGGGTGGGGGGAACATGATGGAGACACACGAGGCATGAGAGGGGGTGGGGGGTAACAGGGGAGAGACACGGGGCATGAGCTGGGTGTGCGGGGCAACAGCAGGGAGACACGGGACATGACCAATGGTGGGGGGTAACAGGAGGGAGACACGGGGCATGAGCGGGGGGTGGGGGACTGGGGGACAACATCAGGGAGACACGGGGCATGAGCGGGGGGTGGGAGGCAACAGTAGGGAGACACGGGACATGATCGGGGGGTGGGGGGTAACAGGAGAGAGACACGGGGCATGAGTGGGGGGTGGGGGGCAACAGCAGGGAGACACGGGGCATGAGCGGGGGTGGGGGGCAACAGGAGAGAGACACAGGGCATGAGCAGGGGGTGGGGGGCAACAGGCAGGGAGACATGGGCATGAGCGGAGGGTGGGGGGCAACAGCAGGGAGACACGGGGCATGAGGGGGGGTGGGGGGTAACAGGAGAGAGACATGGGGCATGAGCAGGGGGTGGGGGTAACATGAGAGAGACATGGGGCATGAGCGGGGTGGGGGGCAAAAGCAGGGAGACACGTGGCATGAGCTGGGGGTCGGGGGCAACAGCAGGGAGACACGGGGCATGAGCAGGGGGTGAGGGGCAACAGCAGGGAGACACGGGGCATGACCGGGGGGTGGGGGGATCAGGAGAGAGACACGGGGCATGAGCGCGGGGTGGGGGGCAACAGCAGGGAGACACAGGGCATGACCGGGGGTGGGGGGCAACAGGAGAGATACGGGGCATGAGAGGGGGGTGCGGGGTAACAGGAGAGAGACACAGGGCATGAGAGTGGGGTGGGGGCAACAGGAGAGGGACACGGGACATGAGCGGGTGTGGGGGGGGTAACAGGAGAGAGACACGGGGCATGAGCAGGGGGGCAACAGGAGAGAGACACGGGCATGAGCAGAGGGTGGGGGTAACAGCAGGGTGACACAGGGCATGAGAGGAGGGTGGGGGGTAACAGGAGAGAGACACGGGGCATGAGCGGGGGATGGCGGGCAACAGGAGAGAGACACAGGGCATGAGCGGGGGGTGGGGGGTAACAGGAGGGAGACACGGGGCATGAGCGGGTGCTGGGGGGCAGCAGCAGGGAGACACGGGGCATGACTGGGGGTGGGGGGCAACAGGAGAGAGACACGGGGCACGAGAGGGGGCGTGGGGGGTAACAGGAGAGAGACACATGGCATGAGAGGGGGGTGGGGGGTAACAGGAGAGAGACACGGGGCATGAGCAGGGCTGGGGTGCACCATGAGAGAGACACGGGGCATGAGCGGGGGGTGGGGGCAACAGCAGGGCAACACAGGGCATGAGCGGGGGGAGGGGGGAACACGAGGGAGACACAAGGGGCATGAGAGGGGTGTGGGGGGTAACAGGAGAGAGACACGGGGCATGAGCAGGGGGTGGGTGGCAACAGCAGGGAGACACGGAGCATGACCGGGGGTGGGGGTAACAGGAGGGAGACACAGGGCATGAGCAGGGGGTGGGGGGCAACAGCAGGGAGACACGGAGCATGAGCGGGGGGTGTGGGGCAACAGCAGGGAGACACGGGGCATGATCGGGGGTGGGGGGTAACAGGAGGGAGACACGGGCATGAGCAGGGGGTGGGGGCAACAGCAGGGAGACACGGGGCATGAGCGGGGGTGGGAGGCAACAGCAGGGAGACACGGGGCATGAGGGTGGGGTGGGGGGAACACAAGGGGGACACGGGGCATGAGAGGGGGGTGGGGGGTAACAGAAGAGAGACACGGGGCATGACCTGGGGGTGGGGGCAACAGGAGAGTGACACGGGGCATGACTAGGGGGTGGGGCCAACAGTAGAAAGACATGGGGCATGAGAGGGGGCTGGGGGGTAACAGGAGAGAGAGATGGGGCATGAGCGGGGGTTGGGGGGCAACATGAGAGACACACGTGGCGTGAGAGTGGGGTGGGGGGTAACAGGGGAGAGACACAGGGCATGTGCGGGGGCTTGGGGGAACACGAGGGAGACACGGGCATGACCGGGGGGTGGGGGGCAACAGAAGGGAGACACGGGGCATGACCAGGGGGTGGGGGGCAATAGGAGAGAGACACAGGGCATGAGAAGGGGGTGGGGGTAACAGGAGAGAGACACAGGGCATGAGAGGGGGTGGGGGTAACAGGAGAGAGACACGGGGCATGAGCGGGGGGTGGGGGGCAACAGCAGGGAGAGACATGGCATGACCAGGGGTGGGGGGCAACAGGAGAGAGACACGGGGCATGAGAGGAGGGTGGAGGGTAACAGGAGAGAGACATAGGGCATGAGCGGGGGGTGGGGGGGTAACAGGAGAGAGACACGGGGCATGAGCAGGGGGTAGGGGGCAACAGCAGGGAGACAGGGGGCATGAGCGGGGGTGGGGGCAACAGCAGGGACACACGGCGCATGAGCGGGGGTGGGGGGAACACGAGGGAGACACGGGGCATGACCTGGGGGTGGGGGCAACAGGAGAGTGACACGGGGCATGACTAGGGGGTGGGGCCAACAGTAGAAAGACATGGGGCATGAGAGGGGGCTGGGGGGTAACAGGAGAGAGAGATGGGGCATGAGCGGGGGTTGGGGGGCAACATGAGAGACACACGTGGCGTGAGAGTGGGGTGGGGGGGTAACAGGGGAGAGACACAGGGCATGTGCGGGGGCTTGGGGGAACACGAGGGAGACACGGGCATGACCGGGGGGTGGGGGGCAACAGAAGGGAGACACGGGGCATGACCAGGGGGTGGGGGGCAATAGGAGAGAGACACAGGGCATGAGAAGGGGGTGGGGGTAACAGGAGAGAGACACAGGGCATGAGAGGGGGTGGGGGTAACAGGAGAGAGACACGGGGCATGAGCGGGGGGTGGGGGGCAACAGCAGGGAGAGACATGGCATGACCAGGGGTGGGGGGCAACAGGAGAGAGACACGGGGCATGAGAGGAGGGTGGAGGGTAACAGGAGAGAGACATAGGGCATGAGCGGGGGGTGGGGGGGTAACAGGAGAGAGACACGGGGCATGAGCAGGGGGTAGGGGGCAACAGCAGGGAGACAGGGGGCATGAGCGGGGGTGGGGGCAACAGCAGGGACACACGGCGCATGAGCGGGGGTGGGGGGAACACGAGGGAGACACGGGGCATGAGAGGGGGGTGGGGGGGTAACAGAAGAGAGACACGGGGCATGAGCAGGGGGTGGGGGCAACAGGAGGGAGACACGGGGCATGACTGGGGGTGGGGAGCACCCGGAGGGAGACACGGGGCATGACCGGGGGTGGGGGGCAACAGGAGAGAGACACGGGCATGACCAGCGGGTGGGGGGCAACAGGAGAGAGACACGGGGCATGAGAGGGGTGTGGGGGGTAACAGGAGAGAGACACGGGGCATGAGCAGGGTGGGGGCAACAGGAGGGAGACACTGGGCATGAGCGGGGGGTGGGGGGCAACAGCAGGGAGACACGGGCATGAGCGGGGGGTGGGGGAGAACAGGGGAGACACGAGGCATGAGCGGGGGTGGGGGAATAGGAGAGAGAGACAGGGCATGAGCGGGGGGTGGGGGGCAACAGCAGGGTGACACGGGGCATGACCGGGGGTGGGGGGCAACGGGAAAGAGACACGGGGAATGAGAGGGTGGTGGGGGTAACAGGAGAATGACAAGGGGCATGAGCAGGAGTTGGGGGGCAACAGCAGGGAGACACGGGGCATGACCGGGGGGTGGGGAGTAACAGGAGAGAGACATGGGGCATGAGCGGGGGGTGGGGGGCAACAGCAGGGAGACACGGGGCATGAGCGGGTAGTGGGGGCAACAGGAGAGAGACACAGGGCATGAGCGGGGGGTACGGGGTAACAGGAGAGAGACACGGGGCATGAGTGGGGGTGGGGGATAATAGCAGGGAGACACAGGCATGAGCGGAGGGTGGGGGTAACAGGAGAGGGACACAGGGCATGAGCGGGGGTGGGGGGAAACAGCAGGTAGACACGGTGCATGATCGGGGGTGGGGGGCAACAGGAGAGAGGCACGGGGCATGAGAGGGGGGTGACAGGAGAGAGACACAGGGCATGAGCGGGGGATGGGGTAACAGGAGAGACACGAGGCATAAGCGGGGGGTGGGGGGAGAGGAGAGAGACATGTGGCATGAGAGGGGGGTGGGGGACAACAGCAGGGAGACACGGGGCATGACCGGGGGTGGGGGGCAACAGGAGAGAGACACGGAGCATGAGCAGGGGGTGGGGGGCAACAGCAGGGAGACACGGGGCATGAGGGGGGGTTGGGGGGCAACAGCAGGGAGACACGGGGCATGACCGGGGTGTGGGGGGTAACAGGAGAGAGACATGGGGCATGAGCAGGGGTGGGGGCAACAGGAGGGAGACACAGGGCATGAGAGGTGGGATGGGGGTAACAGGAGAGAGACATGGGGCATGAGTGGGGGGTGGGGGGCAACAGCAGGGAGACACGGGGCATGAGCGGGGGTGGGGGGAACAGGGGAGACACGAGGCATGAGCGGGGGTGGGGGAACAGGAGAGAGACATGGGGCATGAGGTGGGGGTGGGGGGCAACAGCAGGGAGACACGGGGCATGATCAGAGGGTGGGGGGTAAAAGAAGAAAGACACGGGGAATGAGCAGGGGCAACAGGAGAAAGACTCGGGCATGAGCGCGGGATGGGGAAAACAGGAGAGACACAAGGCATAAGCGGGGGGTGGGGGAACAGGAGAGAGACACGTGGCATGAGCGGGGGGTTGGGGGCAACAGCAAGGAGACACGGGGCATGACCGGGGGTGGGGGGCAACAGGAGAGAGACACGGGGCATGAGAGGGGGGTGGGGGTAACAGGAGAGGGACACAGGGCATGAGCGGGGGGTGGGGAGAAACAGCAGGTAGACACGGTGCATGATCGGGGGTGGGGGGCAACAGGAGAGAGGCACGGGGCATGAGAGGGGGGTAACAGGAGAGAGACACAGGGCATGAGCGGGGGATGGGGTAACAGGAGAGACACGAGGCATAAGCGGGGGGTGGGGGAAGAGGAGAGAGACACGTGGCATGAGCGGGGGGTGGGGGCAACAGGAGAGAGACACAGGGCATGAGCGGGGGGTGGGGGGTAACAGGAGAGAGACACGGGGCATGAGTGTGGGGTGGGGGGCAACAGCAGGGAGACACGGGGCATGAGTGGGGGCTTGGGGGCAACAGCAGGGAGACACAGGGCATGAGCGGTGGGTGAGGGGCAACAGCAGGGAGACCCGGGCATGTTTGGGGTGTGGGGGGAACAGGAGAGAGACACGGGGCATGAGAGGAGGGTGGGGCGCAACAGCAGGGAGACAAGGGGCATGAGCGGGGGGCAACAGCAGGGAGACACGGGGCATGACCGGGGTGTGGGGGGTAACAGGAGAGAGACACGGGGCATGACCGGGGGGTGGGGGCCAACAGGAGGGAGTCACGGGGCATGAGAGGGGAGTGGGTGGTAACAGGAGAGAGACACGGGGCATGAGCAGGGGGTGGGGGGCAACAGCAGGGAGACACGGCGCATGAGCGGGGAGTAGGGGGGAACAGGGGAGACACGAGGCATGAGCGGGGGTGGGGGAACAGGAGAGAGACACGGGGCATGAGCGGGGGGTGGGGGGCAACAGCGGGGAGACACGGGGCATGACCGGGGGGTGGGGGGTAACAGGAGAGAGACATGGGGCATGAGCAGGGGTGGGGGGCAACAGCAGGGAGACAAGGGGCATAGCCGGAGGGTGGGGGGCAACAGGAGAGAGACACGGGGCATGAGAGGGGGGTGGGGGGTAACAGGAGAATGACATGGGTCATGAGAGGGGCGTGAGGGGTAACAGGAGAGAGACACGGGGCATGAGTGGGGGGTGGGGGGCACCATGAGAGAGACACGGGGTATGAGCAGGGGGTGGGGGCAACAGCAGGGCGACACAGGGCATGAGCGGGGGGTGGTTGGAACAGAAGGGAGACACACAGGGCACGAGAGGGGGGTCGGGGGTAACAGGAGAGAGACACGGGGCATGAGAGGGGGTGGGGGTAACAGGAGAGAGACACAGGGCATGAGCGGGGGGTGGGGGTAAACAGCAGGTAGACACGGTGCATGATCGGAGGTGGGGGGCAACAGGAGAGAGGCACGGGGCATGAGAGTGGGGTGGGGGGTAACAGGAGAGAGACACAGGGCATGAGAGAGGGTTGGGGGGTAACAAGAGAGAGACACGGGGCATGAGCCGGGGCAACATCAGGTAGACACGGGGCATGAGCGGGGGTGTGACGGGCAACAGCAGGGAGCAACGGGACATGAGCAGGGGGGTAAAAGGAGAAAGACACTGGGCATGAGCGGGGGATGGGGGTAACAGGAGAGACACAAGGCATAAGCGGGGGGTGGGGGAAGAGGAGAGAGACACGTAGCATGAGCGGGGGGTCGGGGACAACAGCAGGGAGACATGGGGCATGACTGGGGGTGAGGGGCAACAGGAGAGAGACACGGAGCATGAGCAGGGGGTGGGGGGCAACAGCAGGGAGACACAGGGCATGAGGGGGGTTGGGGGGCAACAGCAGGGAGACACAGGGCATGACCGGGATGTGGGGTGTAACAGGAGAGAGACATGGGGCATGAGCGGGGGTGGGGGCAAAAGGAGGGAGACACGGGGCATGAGAGGTGGGATGGGGGTAACAGGAGAGAGACATGGGGCATGAGTGGGGGGTGGGGGGCAATAGTAGGGAGACACGGGGCAAGAGCGGGGGTGGGTGGAACAGGGGAGACATAAGACATAAGCGGGGGGTGAGGGAACAGGAGAGAGACACGTGGCATGAGTGGGGGGTTGGGGGCAACAGCAGGGAGACACGGGGCATGACCGGGGGTGGGGGGCAACAGGAGAGAGACACGGAGCATGAGCAGGGGGTGGGGAGCAACAGCAGGGAGACACGGGGCATGATTGGGGGTGGGGGGCAACAGCAGGGAGACACGGGGCATGACCGGGGTGTGGGGGGTAACAGGAGAGAGACACGGGGCATGAGCGGGGTGGGGGCAACAGGAGGGAGACACGGGGCATGAGAGGGAGTGGGGGGTAACAGGAGAGAGACACGGGGCATGAGCGGGGGGTGGGGGGCAACAGCAGGCAGACAGGGGCATGAGCGGGGGGTGGGGGAGAACAGGGGAGACACGAGGCATGAGCGGGGGTGGGGGAACAGGAGAGAGACACGGGGCATGAGCGGGGGGTGGGGGGCAACAGGAAAGAGACACGGGGAATGAGAGGGTGGTGGGGGTAACAGGAGAATGACAAGGGGCATGAGCAGGAGTTGGGGGGCAACAGCAGGGAGACACGGGGCATGACTGGGGGGTGGGGGGTAGCAGGAGAGAGACATGGGGCATGTGCGGGGGGTGGGGGGCAACAGCAGGGAGACATGGGGCATGAGCGGGTAGTGGGAGCAACAGGAGAGAGACACAGGGCATGAGCGGGGGGTGGGGGGTAACAGGAGAGAGACACGGGGCATGAGTGGGGGTGGGGGGTAACAGCATGGAGACACGGGCATGAGCGGATGGTGGGAGGCAACAGCAGGGAGACACAGGGCATGAGAGGGGGTGGGGGGTAACAGGAGTGAGACACGGGGCATGAGCAGGGAGTGGGGGTAACAGGAGAGAGACACAGGGCATGAGCGGGGGGTGGGGGGTAACAGGAGAGAGACATGGGGCATGAGCGGGGGATGGGAGCAACAGGAGAGAGACACAGGGCATGAGCGGGGGGTGGGGGGTAACAGGAGAGAGACACGGGGCATGAGCGGGGGCTCGGGGGCAACAGCAGGGAGACACGGGGCATGAGCGTTGGGTGAGGGGCAACAGCAGGGAGACACAGGTATGATTGGGGTGTGGGGGGAACAGGAGAGAGACACGGGGCATGAGAGGGGGGTGGGGCGCAACAGCAGGGAGACATGGGGCATGAGGGGGGGCACCAGCAGGGAGACACAGGGCATGACCGGGGTGTGGGGGGTAACAGGAGAGAGACACGGGGCATGACCGGGGGTGGGGGGCAACAGGAGGGAGTCACGGGGAATGAGAGGCGGGTGGGTGGTAACAGGAGAGAGACACGGGGCATGAGCGGGGGGTGGGGGGCAACAGCAGGGAGACACGGCGCATGAGCAGGGAGTGGGGGGAACAGGGGAGACACGAGGCATGAGCGGGGGTGGGGGAACAGGAGAGAGACACGGGACATGAGCGGGGTGTGGGGGCAACAGCAGGGAGACACGGGGCATGACCGGGGGGTGGGGGGTAACAGGAGAGGGACACGGGGCATGAGCGGGGGTGGGGGGCAACAGCAGGGAGACACGGGGCATGGTCGGGGGTGGGGGGCAGCAGGAGAGAGACACCGGGCATGAGAGGGGGGTGGGGGGTAACAGGAGAATGACACGGGGCATGAGCAGGTGGTGGGGGAACAGCAGGGAGACACGGGGCATGACCGGGGGGTGGGGGGTAACAGGAGAGAGACATGGGGCATGAGCGGGGGGTGGGGGCAACAGGAGAGAGACACAGGGCATGAGCGGGGGGTGGGGGTAACAGGAGAGAGACACAGGGCATGAGCAGGGTGTGGGGGACAACAGCAGGGAGACACGGGGCATGAGCGGAGGGTGGGTGGCAACAGCAGGGAGACACGGGCATGAGAGGGGGGTGGGGGGTAACAGGAGAGAGACACGGGGCATGAGCGGGGAGTGGGGGCAACAGGAGAGAGACACAGGGCATGAGCGGGGGATGGGGCAAAGGGAGGGAGACACGGGGCATGAGCGAGGGGTGGGGGCAACAGCAGGGAGACACGGGCATGAGAGGGGGTTGGGGGGTAGCAGGAGAGAGACACGGGGCATGAGCGGGGGGTGGGGGCAACAGGAGAGAGACACGGGGCATGAGCGGGGGCTGGGGGGTAACAGGAGAGAGACAGGGGGCATGAGCAGGGGGTGGGGGGCAACAGGAGAGAGACACAGGGCATGAGCAGGGGGTGGGGGTAACAGGAGAGAGACACGGGGCATGAACGGGGGGTGGGGGGCAACAGGCAGGGAGACATGGGGCATGACCGGGGGTGGGAGGCAACAGGAGAGAGACACGGGGCATGAGAGGGGGGTGGGGGTAACAGGAGAGAGACACGGGGCATGAGCAGGGAGTGGGGGCAACAGCAGGGAGACAAGGGCATGACCAGGGGGTGGGGGGGTAACAGGAGAGAGACACGGGGCATGAGGGGGGTTTGGGGGCAACAGCAGGGAGACACAGGGCATGAGCGGGGGGTGGGGGCAACAGGAGAGAGACCCAGGGCATGAGCGGGGGTGGGGGTAACAGGAGAGAGACACGGGACATGAACGGGGGTGGGGGCAACAGCAGGGAGACACGGGGCATGAGCGGAGGGTGGGGGGGCAACAGCAGGGAGACATGGCATGAGAGGGGGGTGGGGGTAACAGGAGAGAGACACAGGGCATGAGCGGGGAGTGGGGGCAACAGGGGAGAGACACAGGGCATGAGCGTGGGGTGGGGGGTAACAGGAGATAGACATGGGGCATGAGCGGGGGATGGGGGCAACAGGAGAGAGGCACAGGGCATGAGCAGGGGGTGGGGGCAACAGCAGGGAGACACGGGCATGATAGGGGGTGGGGGTAACAGGAGAGAGACACGGGGCATGAGCAGGGGGTGGGGGACAACAGGAGAGAGACACGGGGCATGAGCAGGGGGTGGGGGTAACAGGAGAGAGACACGGAGCAGGAACGGGGGGTGGGGGGCAACAGCAGGGAGACATGGGGCATGACTGGGGGTGGGGGGCAACAGGAGAGAGACATGGGGCATGAGAGGGGGGTGGGGGGTAACAGGAAAGAGACACGGGGCATGGCCAGGGGGTGGGGGCAACAGCAGGGAGACACGGGGCATGACCAGGTAGTGGGGGGTAACAGGAGAGAGACACAGGGCATGAGGGGGGTTGGGGGCAACAGCAGGGAGACACAGGGCATGAGCGGGGTGTGGGGGCAACAGGAGAGAGACACAGGGTATGAGCGGGGGGTGGGGGTAAACAGCAGGTAGACACGGTGCATGATCGGGGGTGGGGGGCAACAGGAGAGAGGCACGGGGCATGAGAGGGGGGTGAGGGTAAAAGGAGAGAGACACTGGGCATGAGAGAGGGTTGGGGGGTAACAAGAGAGAGACACGGGGCATGAGCCGGGGCAACATCAGGTAGACACGGGGCATGAGCGGGGGTGTGACGGGCAACAGCAGGGAGCAACGGGACATGAGCAGGGGGGTAAAAGGAGAAAGACACTGGGCATGAGTGGGGGATGGGGGTAACAGGAGAGACACAAGGCATAGGCGGGGGGTGGGGGAAGAGGAGAGAGACACGTGGCATGAGCGGGGGGTGGCGGACAACAGCAGGGAGACACGGGGCATGACCGGGGGTGAGGGGCAACAGGAGAGAGACACGGAGCATGAGCAGGGGGTGGGGGGCAACAGCAGGGAGACACAGGGCATGAGAGGGGGTTGGGGGGCAACAGCAGGGAGACACGGGGCATGACCGGGATGTGGGGTGTAACAGGAGAGAGACATGGGGCATGAGCGGGGGTGGGGGCAACAGGAGGGAGACACGGGGCATGAGAGGTGGGGATGGGGGTAACAGGAGAGAGACATGGGGCATGAGTGGGGGGTGGGGGGCAACAGTAGGGAGACACGGGGCATGAGCGGGGGTGGGGGGAACAGGGGAGACACAAGGCATAAGCGGGGGGTGAGGGAACAGGAGAGAGACACGTGGCATGAGCGGGGGGTTGGGGGCAACAGCAGGGAGACACGGGGCATGACCGGGGTTGGGGGGCAACAGGAGAGAGACACGGAGCATGAGCAGGGGGTGGGGAGCAACAGCAGGGAGACACGGGGCATGATTGGGGGTGGGGGGCAACAGCAGGAAGACACGGGGCATGACCAGGGTGTGGGGGGTAACAGGAGAGAGACACGGGGCATGAGCGGGGTGGGGGCAACAGGAGGGAGACACGGGGCATGAGAGGGGGTGGGGGGTAACAGGAGAGAGACACGGGGCATGAGCGGGGGGTGGGGGGCAACAGCAGGGAGACATGGGGCATGACTGGGGGTGGGGGGCAACAGGAGAGAGACATGGGGCATGAGAGGGGGGTGGGGGGTAACAGGAAAGAGACACGGGGCATGGCCAGGGGGTGGGGGCAACAGCAGGGAGACACGGGGCATGACCAGGTAGTGGGGGGTAACAGGAGAGAGACACAGGGCATGAGGGGGGTTGGGGGCAACAGCAGGGGGACACAGGGCATGAGCGGGGTGTGGGGGCAACAGGAGAGAGACACAGGGTATGAGCGGGGGGTGGGGGTAAACAGCAGGTAGACACGGTGCATGATCGGGGGTGGGGGGCAACAGGAGAGAGGCACAGGGCATGAGAGGGGGGTGGGGGTAACAGGAGAGAGACACTGGGCATGAGAGAGGGTTGGGGGGTAACAAGAGAGAGACACGGGGCATGAGCCGGGGCAACATCAGGTAGACACGGGGCATGAGCGGGGGTGTGACGGGCAACAGCAGGGAGCAACGGGACATGAGCAGGGGGGTAAAAGGAGAAAGACACTGGGCATGAGTGGGGGATGGGGGTAACAGGAGAGACACAAGGCATCGGCGGGGGGTGGGGGAAGAGGAGAGAGACACGTGGCATGAGCGGGGGGTGGCGGACAACAGCAGGGAGACACGGGGCATGACCGGGGGTGAGGGGCAACAGGAGAGAGACACGGAGCATGAGCAGGGGGTGGGGGGCAACAGCAGGGAGACACAGGGCATGAGAGGGTGTTGGGGGGCAACAGCAGGGAGACACGGGGCATGACCGGGATGTGGGGTGTAACAGGAGAGAGACATGGGGCATGAGCGGGGGTGGGGGCAACAGGAGGGAGACACGGGGCATGAGAGGTGGGATGGGGGTAACAGGAGAGAGACATGGGGCATGAGTGGGGGGTGGGGGGCAACAGTAGGGAGACACGGGGCATGAGCGGGGGTGGGGGGAACAGGGGAGACACAAGGCATAAGCGGGGGGTGAGGGAACAGGAGAGAGACACGTGGCATGAGCGGGGGGTTGGGGGCAACAGCAGGGAGACACGGGGCATGACCGGGGTTGGGGGGCAACAGGAGAGAGACACGGAGCATGAGCAGGGGGTGGGGAGCAACAGCAGGGAGACACGGGGCATGATTGGGGGTGGGGGGCAACAGCAGGAAGACACGGGGCATGACCAGGGTGTGGGGGGTAACAGGAGAGAGACACGGGGCATGAGCGGGGTGGGGGCAACAGGAGGGAGACACGGGGCATGAGAGGGGGTGGGGGGTAACAGGAGAGAGACACGGGGCATGAGCGGGGGGTGGGGGGCAACAGCAGGGAGACACGGGCATGAACGGGGGGTGGGGGAGAACAGGGGAGACACGAGGCATGAACGGGGGTGGGGGAACAGGAGAGAGACACGGGCATGAGCGGGGGGTGGGGGGCAACAGCAGGGAGACACAGGGCATGACCGGGGGGTGGGGGGCAACAGGAAAGAGACACGGGGAATGAGAGGGTGGTGGGGGTAACAGGAGAATGACAAGGGGCATGAGCAGGAGTTGGGGGGCAACAGCAGGGAGACACGGGGCATGACTGGGGGGTGGGGGGTAACAGGAGAGAGACATGGGGCATGAGCGGGGGGTGTGGGGCAACAGCAGGGAGACACGGGGCATGAGCGGGTAGTGGGGGCAACAGGAGAGAGACACAGGGCATGAGCGGGGGGTGGGGGGTAACAGGAGAGAGACACGGGGCATGAGTGGGGGTGCGGGGTAGCAGCAGGGAGACACGGGCATGAGCGGAGGGTGGGAGGCAACAGCAGGGAGACACAGGGCATGAGCAGGGGGTGGGGGGTAACAGGAGAGAGACACGGGGCATGAGCGTGGGGTGGGGGCAACAGCAGTGAGACACGGGGCATGAGCGGGGGCTCAGGGGCAACAGCAGGGAGACACGAGGCATGAGCGTTGGTTGAGGGGCAACAGCAGGGAGACACAGGCATGATTGGGGTGTGGGGGGTACAAGAGAGAGACACGGGGCATGAGAGGGGGGTGGGGCGCAACAGCAGGGAGACATGGGGCATGAGCGGGGGGCACCAGCAGGGAGACACGGGGCATGACCGGGGTGTGGGGGGTAACAGGAGAGAGACACGGGGCATGACCGGGGGTGGGGGGCAACAGGAGGGAGTCACGGGGAATGAGAGGCGGGAGGGTGGTAACAGGAGAGAGACACGGGGCATGAGCGGGGAGTAGGGGGCAACAGCAGGGAGACACGGCGCATGAGCGGGGAGTGGGGGGGAACAGGGGAGACACAAGGCATGAGCGGGGGTGGGAGAACAGGAGAGAGACACGGGACATGAGCATGGGGTGGGGGGCAACAGCAGGGAGACACGGGGCATGACCGGGGGGTGGGGGGGTAACAGGAGAGAGACACGGGGCATGAGCGGGGTGGGGGGCAACAGCAGGGAGACACGGGGCATGGCCGGGGGGTGGGGGGCAACAGGAGAGAGACACTGGGCTTGAGAGGGGGGTGGGGGGTAACAGGAGAATGACACGGGGCATGAGCAGGTGGTGGGGGAACAGCAGGGAGACACGGGGCATGACCGGGGGGTGGGGGGTGACAGGAGAGAGACACGGGGCATGAGCGGGGGGTGGGGGCAACAGGAGAGAGACACAGGGCATGAGCGGGGGGTGGGGGTAACAGGAGAGAGACACAGGGCATGAGCAGGGTGTGGGGGACAACAGCAGGGAGACACGGGGCATGAGCGGAGGGTGGGGGGCAACAGCAGGGAGACACGGGCATTAGAGGGGGGTGCGGGGTAAGAGGAAAGAGACACGGGCCATGAGCGGGGAGTGGGGGCAACAGGAGAGAGACACAGGGCATGAGTGGGGGATGGGGCAACAGGAGGGAGACACGGGGCATGAGCGAGGGGTGGGGGCAACAGCAGGGAGACACGGGCATGAGAGGGGGTTGGGGGGTAGCAGGAGAGAGACACGGGGCATGAGCGGGGGGTGGGGGCAACCGGAGAGAGACACGGGGCATGAGCGGGGGCTGGGGGTAACAGGAGAGAGACACAGGGCATGAGCAGGGGGTGGGGGGCAACAGGAGAGAGACACAGGGCATGAGCAGGGGGTGGGGGTAACAGGAGAGAGACACGGGGCATGAACGGGGGGTGGGGGGGCAACAGGCAGGGAGACATGGGGCATGACCAGGGGTGGGAGGCAACAGGAGAGAGACACAGGGCATGAGAGGGGGGTGGGGGTAACAGGAGAGAGACACGGGGCATGAGCAGGGGGTGGGGGCAACAGCAGGGAGACAAGGGCATGACCAGGGGGTGGGGGGTAACAGGAGAGAGACACGGGGCATGAGGGGGTTTGGGGGCAACAGCAGGGAGACACAGGGCATGAGCGGGGGGTGGGGGCAACAGGAGAGAGACACAGGGCATGAGCGGGGGTGGGGGTAACAGAGAGAGACACGGGGCATGAGCGGGGCTGGGGGCAACAGCAGGGAGACACGGGGCATGAGCGGAGGGTGGGGGGGCAACAGCAGGGAGACACGGCATGAGAGGGGGGTGGGGGTAACAGGAGAGAGACACAGGGCATGAGCGGGGAGTGGGGGCAACAGGGGAGAGACACAGGGCATGAGCGTGGGGTGGGGGGTAACAGGAGATAGACATGGGGCATGAGCGGGGGATGGGGCAACAGGAGAGAGACACAGGGCATGAGCGGGGGGTGGGGGCAACACCAGGGAGACACGGGCATGATAGGGGGGAGGGGGTAACAGGAGAGAGACACGGGGCATGAGCGGGGGGTGGGGGCAACAGGAGAGAGACACGGGGCATGAGCGGAGGCTGGGGGGTAACAGGAGAGAGACACGGGGCATGAGGGGGCGTGGGGGACAACAGGAGAGAGACACGGGGCATGAGCAGGGGGTGGGGGTAACAGGAGAGAGACACGGAGCATGAGCGGGGGGTGGGGGGCAACAGCAGGGAGATATGGCGTATGACCGGGGGTGGGGGGCAACAGGAGAGAGACATGGGGCATGAGAGTGGGGTGGGGGGTAACAGGAGAGAGACACGGGGCATGGCCAGGGGGTGGGGGCAACAGCAGGGAGACACGGGGAATGACCAGGGGGTGGGGGGTAACAGGAGAGAGACACAGGGCATGAGGGGGGTTGGGGGCAAAAGCAGGGAGACACAGGGCATGAGCGGGGTGTGGGGGCAACAGGAGAGAGACACAGGGCATGAGCGGGGGTGGGGTAACAGGAGAGAGACACGGGGGATGAGCAGGGGTGGGGGGCAACAGCAGGGAGACACGAAGCATGAGCGGAGGGTGGGGGGAAACAGCAGGGAGAAACGGGGCATGAGAAGGGGGTGGGGGGTAACAGGAGAGAGACACGGGGCATGAGCGGGGGTTGGGGGCAACAGGAGAGAGATGCAGGGCATGAGCGGAGGGTGGGGGTAACAGGAGAGAGACAAGGGGCATGAGCGGGGGTGGGGGTCAACAGCAGGGAGACACGGGCATGAGAAGGGGGTGTGGGGTAACAGGAGAGAGACACAGGGCATGAGCAGGGGGTGGGGGGCACCAGTAGGGAGACATGGGGCATGACCGGGGGTGTGACGGGCAACAGCAGGGAGCAACGGGACATGAGCAGGGGGGTAACAGGAGAAAGAGACTGGGCATGAGCGGGGGATGGGAGTAACAGGAGAGACACGAGGCATAAGCGGGGGGTGGGGGAAGACGAGAGAGACACGTGGCATGAGCGGGGGTGGGGGACAACAGCAGGGAGACACGGGGCATGACCGGGGGTGGGGGGCAACAGGAGAGAGACACGGAGCATGAGCGGGGGGTGGGGGGCAACAGCAGGGAGACACAGGGCATTAGAGGGGGTTGGGGGGCAACAGCAGGGAGACACGGGGCATGACCGGGGTGTGGGGGGTAACAGGAGAGAGACATGGGGCATGAGCGGAGGTGGGGGCAACAGGAGGGAGACACGGGGCATGCGAGGGGGGATGGGGTGTAACAGGAGAGAGACAAGGGGCATGAGTGGGGGGTGGAGGGCAACAGGAGGGGGACACGGGGCATGAGCGGGGGTGGGGGAACAGGGGAGACACGAGGCATGGACGGGGGTGGGGGAACAGGAGAGAGACATGGGGCATGAGGTGGGGGGCAACAGCAGGGAGACACGGGGCATGACCCGGGGGTGGGGGGTAAAAGAAGAAAGACACGGGGAATGAGCGGGGGCAACAGGAGAAAGACTCGGGCATGAGCGCCGGATGGGGGGAACAAGAGAGACACAAGGCATAAGCGGGGGGTAGGGGGCAACAGCAGGGAGACACGGGGCATGACCAGGGGTGGGGGGCAACAGGAGAGAGACACGGAACATGAGCAGGGGGTGGGGAGCAACAGCAGGGAGACACGGGGCATGATTGGGGGTGGGGGGTAACAGGAGGGAGACATGGGGCATGAGAGGGGGGAGGGGGGTAACAGGAGAGAGACACGGTGCATGAGCGGGGAGTGGGGGGCAACAGCAGGGAGACACGGGCATGAGCGGGGGTGGGGGAGAACAGGGGAGACACGAGGCATGAGCGGGGGTGGGGGAACAGGAGAGAGACACGGGGCATGAGCAGGGGGTGGGGGGCAACAGCAGGGAGACACGGGGCATGACCGGGGGTGGGGGGCAACAGGAAAGAGACACGGGGAATGAGAGGGTGGTGGGGTAACAGGAGAATGACAAGGGGCATGAGCAGGAGTTGGGGGGCAACAGCAGGGAGACACGGGGCATGAGCGGGTAGTGGGGGCAACAGGAGAGAGACACGGGGCATGAGTGGGGGTGGGGGGCAACAGCAGGGAGACACAGGGCATGAGCGGGTAGTGGGGGCAACAGGAGAGAGACACAGGGCATGAGCGGGGGGTGGGGGGTAACAGGAGAGAGACACGGGGCATGAGTGGGGGTGGGGGGTAACAGCAGGGAGACACGGCATGAGCGGAGGGTGGGGGGCAACAGCAGGTAGACACAGGGCATGAGAGGGGGTGGGGGGTAACAGGAGAGAGACACGGGGCATGAGCGGGGAGTGGCGGTAACAGGAGAGAGACACAGAGCATGAGCAGGGGGTGGGGGGTAACAGGAGGGAGACATGGGGCATGAGCGGGGGTGGGGTAACAGGAGAGAGACACGGGGGATGAGCAGGGGTGGGGGGCAACAGCAGGGAGACACGAAGCATGAGCGGAGGGTGGGGGGAAACAGCAGGGAGAAACGGGGCATGAGAAGGGGGTGGGGGGTAACAGGAGAGAGACACGGGGCATGAGCGGGGGTTGGGGGCAACAGGAGAGAGATGCAGGGCATGAGCGGGGGTGGGGGTAACAGAGAGAGACACGGGGCATGAGCGGGGCTGGGGGCAACAGCAGGGAGACACGGGGCATGAGCGGAGGGTGGGGGGGCAACAGCAGGGAGACACGGCATGAGAGGGGGGTGGGGGTAACAGGAGAGAGACACAGGGCATGAGCGGGGAGTGGGGGCAACAGGGGAGAGACACAGGGCATGAGCGTGGGGTGGGGGGTAACAGGAGATAGACATGGGGCATGAGCGGGGGATGGGGCAACAGGAGAGAGACACAGGGCATGAGCGGGGGGTGGGGGCAACAGCAGGGAGACACGGGCATGATAGGGGAGAGGGGGTAACAGGAGAGAGACACGGGGCATGAGCGGGGGGTGGGGGCAACAGGAGAGAGACACGGGGCATGAGCGGAGGCTGGGGGGTAACAGGAGAGAGACACGGGGCATGAGGGGGCGTGGGGGACAACAGGAGAGAGACACGGGGCATGAGCAGGGGGTGGGGGTAACAGGAGAGAGACACGGAGCATGAGCGGGGGGTGGGGGGCAACAGCAGGGAGATATGGCGTATGACCGGGGGTGGGGGGCAACAGGAGAGAGACATGGGGCATGAGAGTGGGGTGGGGGGTAACAGGAGAGAGACACGGGACATGGCCAGGGGGTGGGGGCAACAGCAGGGAGACACGGGGAATGACCAGGGGGTGGGGGGTAACAGGAGAGAGACACAGGGCATGAGGGGGGTTGGGGGCAAAAGCAGGGAGACACAGGGCATGAGCGGGGTGTGGGGGCAACAGGAGAGAGACACAGGGCATGAGCGGGGGTGGGGTAACAGGAGAGAGACACGGGGGATGAGCAGGGGTGGGGGGCAACAGCAGGGAGACACGAAGCATGAGCGGAGGGTGGGGGGAAACAGCAGGGAGAAACGGGGCATGAGAAGGGGGTGGGGGGTAACAGGAGAGAGACACGGGGCATGAGCGGGGGTTGGGGGCAACAGGAGAGAGATGCAGGGCATGAGTGGAGGGTGGGGGTAACAGGAGAGAGACAAGGGGCATGAGCGGGGGTGGGGGTCAACAGCTGGGAGACACGGGCATGAGAAGGGGGTGTGGGGTAACAGGAGAGAGACACAGGGCATGAGCAGGGGGTGGGGGGCACCAGTAGGGAGACATGGGGCATGACCGGGGGTGTGACGGGCAACAGCAGGGAGCAACGGGACATGAGCAGGGGGGTAACAGGAGAAAGAGACTGGGCATGAGCGGGGGATGGGAGTAACAGGAGAGACACGAGGCATAAGCGGGGGGTGGGGGAAGACGAGAGAGACACGTGGCATGAGCGGGGGTGGGGGACAACAGCAGGGAGACACGGGGCATGACCGGGGGTGGGGGGCAACAGGAGAGAGACACAGAGCATGAGCGGGGGGTGGGGGGCAACAGCAGGGAGACACGGGGCATTAGAGGGGGTTGGGGGGCAACAGCAGGGAGACACGGGGCATGACCGGGGTGTGGGGGGTAACAGGAGAGAGACATGGGGCATGAGCGGAGGTGGGGGCAACAGGAGGGAGACACGGGGCATGCGAGGGGGGATGGGGTGTAACAGGAGAGAGACAAGGGGCATGAGTGGGGGGTGGAGGGCAACAGGAGGGGGACACGGGGCATGAGCGGGGGTGGGGGGAACAGGGGAGACACGAGGCATGGACGGGGGTGGGGGAACAGGAGAGAGACATGGGGCATGAGGTGGGGGGCAACAGCAGGGAGACACGGGGCATGACCCGGGGGTGGGGGGTAAAAGAAGAAAGACACGGGGAATGAGCGGGGGCAACAGGAGAAAGACTCGGGCATGAGCGCCGGATGGGGGGAACAAGAGAGACACAAGGCATAAGCGGGGGGTAGGGGGCAACAGCAGGGAGACACGGGGCATGACCGGGGGTGGGGGGCAACAGGAGAGAGACACGGAACATGAGCAGGGGGTGGGGAGCAACAGCAGGGAGACACGGGGCATGATTGGGGGTGGGGGGTAACAGGAGGGAGACATGGGGCATGAGAGGGGGGAGGGGGGTAACAGGAGAGAGACACGGTGCATGAGCGGGGGGTGGGGGGCAACAGCAGGGAGACACGGGCATGAGCGGGGGTGGGGGAGAACAGGGGAGACACGAGGCATGAGCGGGGGTGGGGGAACAGGAGAGAGACACGGGGCATGAGCAGGGGGTGGGGGGCAACAGCAGGGAGACACGGGGCATGACCGGGGGTGGGGGGCAACAGGAAAGAGACACGGGGAATGAGAGGGTGGTGGGGTAACAGGAGAATGACAAGGGGCATGAGCAGGAGTTGGGGGGCAACAGCAGGGAGACACGGGGCATGAGCGGGTAGTGGGGGCAACAGGAGAGAGACACGGGGCATGAGTGGGGGTGGGGGGCAACAGCAGGGAGACACAGGGCATGAGCGGGTAGTGGGGGCAACAGGAGAGAGACACAGGGCATGAGCGGGGGGTGGGGGGTAACAGGAGAGAGACACGGGGCATGAGTGGGGGTGGGGGGTAACAGCAGGGAGACACGGCATGAGCGGAGGGTGGGGGGCAACAGCAGGTAGACACAGGGCATGAGAGGGGGTGGGGGGTAACAGGAGAGAGACACGGGGCATGAGCGGGGAGTGGCGGTAACAGGAGAGAGACACAGAGCATGAGCAGGGGGTGGGGGGTAACAGGAGGGAGACATGGGGCATGAGCGGGGGATGGGGGCAACAGGAGAGAGACACTGGGCATGAGCAGGGGGTGGGGGGTAACAGGAGAGGGACACGGGGCATGAGCGTGGGGTGGGGGGCAACAGCAGGGAGACACGGGGCATGAGCGGGGGCTCGGGGGCAACAACAGGGAGACACGGGGCATGAGCGGTGGGTGAGGGGCAACAGCAGGGAGACACGGGCATGATTGGGGTGTGGTGGAAACAGGAGGGAGACATGGGGCATGAGAGGGGGGTGGGGCACAACAGCAGGGAGACACGGAGCATGAGCGGGGGGCAACAGCAGGGAGACACGGGGCATGACCAGGGTGTGGGGGGTAACAGGAGAGAGACACGGGGCATGACCGGGGGGTTGGGGGCAACAGGAGGGAGTCACGGGGCATGAGAGGGGGGTGGGTGGTAACAGGAGAGAGACACGGGGCATGAGCGGGGGGTGGGGGGCAACAGCAGGGAGACACGGCGCATGAACAGGGAGTGGGGGGGAACAGGGGAGACACGAGGCATGAGCGGGGGTGGGGGAACAGGAGAGAGACACGGGGCATGAGCGGGGGGTGGGGGGCAACAGCAGGGAGACACGGGGCATGACCGGGGGTTGGGGGCTACAGGAGAGAGACACAGAGCATGAGCAGTGGGTGGGGAGCAACAGCAGGGAGACACGGGGCATGATTGGGGGTGGGGGCAACAGCAGGGAGATACAGGGCATGAGCCGGGGTGGGGGGAACAGGGGAGACACGAGGCATGAGCGGGGGTGGGGGAACAGGAGAGAGACATGGGGCATGAGGTGGGGGTGGGGAGCAACAGCAGGGAGACACGGGGCATGACCGGGGGGTGGGGGGTAAAAGAAGAAAGACACGGGGAATGAGCGGGGGCAACAGGAGAAAGACTCGGGCATGAGCGCGGGATGGGGGAAACAGGAGAGACACAAGGCATAAGCGGGGGGTGGGGGAACAGGAGAGAGACACGTGGCAAGAGTGGGGGGTTGGGGGCAACAGCAGGGAGACACGGGGCATGACCGGGGGGTCGGGGGCAACAGGAGAGAGACACGGAGCATGAGCAGGGGGTGGGGAGCAACAGCAGGGAGACACGGGGCATGATTGGGGGTGGGGGCAACAGCAGGGAGACACGGGGCATGACCGGGGTGTGGGGGTAACTGGAGAGAGACACGGGGCATGAGCGGGGTGGGGGCAACAGGAGGGAGACACGGGGCATGAGAGGGGGTAGGGGTAACAGGAGAGAGACACGGGGCATGAGCAGGGGGTGGGGGGCAACAGCAGGGAGACACGGGCATGAGCGGGGGGTGGGGGAGAACAGGGTAGACACGAGGCATGAGCGGGGTGGGGGAACAGGAGAGAGACACGGGGCATGAGCGGGGGGTGGGGGGCAACAGCAGGGAGTCATGGGGCATGACTGGGGGTGGGGGGCAACAGGAAAAAGAGACGGGGAATGAGAGGGTGGTGGGGGTAACAGGAGAATGAAAAGGGGCATGAGCAGGAGTTGGGGGGCAACAGCAGGGAGACACGGGGCATGACTGGGGGTGGGGGGTAACAGGAGAGAGACATGGGGCATGAGCGGGGGGTGGGGGGCAACAGCAGGGAGACACAGGGCATGAGCGGGTAGTGGGGGCAACAGGAGAGAGACACAGGGCATGAGCGGGGGGTCGGGGGTAACAGGAGAGAGACACGGGGCATGAGTGGGGATGGGGGGTAACAGCAGGGAGACACGGGCATGAGCGGAGGGTGGGGAGCAACAGCAGGGAGACACAGGGCATTAGAGGGGGTGGGGGTAACAGGAGAGAGACACGGGGCATGTGCGGGGAGTGGGGGTAAGAGGAGAGAGACACAGGGCATGAGCGGGGGGTGGGGGGTAACAGGAGAGAGACATGGGGCATGAGCGGGGGATGGGAGCAACAGGAGAGAGACACAGGGCATGAGCGGGGGGTGGGGGGTAACAGGAGAGAGACACGGGGCATGAGCGTGGGGTGGGGGGCAACAGCAGGGAGACACGGGGCATGAGCGGGGCTCGGGGGCAACAGCAGGGAGACACGGGGCATGAGTGGTGGGTGAGGGGCAACAGTAGGGAGACACGGGCATGATTGGGGTGTGGGGGGAACAGGAGAGAGACACGGGGCATGAGAGGGGGGTGGGGCGCAACAGCAGGGAGACACGGGGCATGAGCGGGGGGCAACAGCAGGGAGACTCGGGGCATGACCGGGGTGTGGGGGGTAACAGGAGAGAGACACGGGGCATGACCGGGGCGTGGGGGGCAACAGGAGTGAGTCACGGGGCATGAGAGGGCGGTGGGTGGTAACAGGAGAGAGACACGGGGCATGAGCGGGGGGTGGGAGGCAACAGCAGGGAGACACGGCGAATGAGCGGGAAGTGGGGGGGAACAGGGGAGACACGAGGCATGAGCGGGGTTCGGGGAACAGAAGAGAGACACGGGGCATGAGCGGGGGGTGGGGGGTAACAGGAGAGAGACACGGGGCATGAGCGGGGTGGGGGGTAACAGCAGGGAGACACGGGGCATGGCCAGGGGGTGGGGGGCAACAGGAGAGAGACACGGGGCATGAGAGGGGAGTGGGGGGTAACAGGAGAATGACACGGGGCATGAGCAGGTGGTGGGGGGAACAGAAGGGAGACACGGGGCATGAGCGGGGGTGGGGGCAACAGGAGAGAGACACAGGGCATGAGCGGGAGGTGGGGGGTAACAGGAGAGAGACACAGGGCATGAGTCGGGTGTGGGGGACAACAGCAGGGAGACACGGGGCATGAGTGGAGGGTAGGGGGCAACAGCAGGGAGACACGCGCATGAGAGGGGGGTGGGGGGTAACAGGAGAGAGACACAGGGCATGAGAGGGGGGTGGGGGGTAACAGGAGAGAGACACGGAGCATGAGCGGGGAGTGGGGGCTACAGGAGAGAGACACAGGGCATGAGCGGGGGATGGGGCAACAGGAGAGAGACAACGGGCATGAGCCAGGGGTGGGGGCAACAGCAGGGAGACACGGGCATGAGAGGGGGTTGGGGGGTAACAGGAGAGAGACACAGGGCATGAGCGGGGGGTGGGGGCAACAGGAGAAAGACACGGGGCATGAGCGGGGGCTGGGGGGTAACAGGAGAGAGACACGGGGCATGAGCGGGGGGTGGGCGGCAACAGGAGAGAGACACGGGGCATGAGCGGGGGGTGGGGGCAACAGGCAGGGAGACATGGGGCATGACCGGGGGTGGGAGGCAACAGGAGAGAGACACGGGGCATGAGAGGAGGGTGGGGGTATAAGGAGAGAGACACGGGGCATGAGCAGGGGGTGGGGGCAACAGCAGGGAGACACGGGCATGACCAGGGGGTGGGGGGTAACAGGAGAGAGACACGGGGCATGAGGGGGGTTGGGGGCAACAGCAGGGAGACACAGGGTATGAGCGGGGGGTGGGGGGCAACAGGAAAGAGACACGGGGAATGAGAGAGTGGTGGGGGTAACAGGAGAATGACAAGGGGCATGAGCAGGAGTTGGGGGGCAACAGCAGGGAGACACGGGGCATGACTGAGGGGTGGAGGGTAACAGGAGAGAGACATGGGGCATGAGCGGGGGGTGGGGGGCAACAGCAGGGAGACACAGGGCATGAGCGGGTAGTGGGGGCAACAGGAGAGAGACACAGGGCATGAGCGGGGGGCTGGGGGTAACAGGAGAGAGACACGGGGCATGAGTGGGGGTGGGGGGTAACAGCAGGGAGACACGGGCATGAGCGGAGGGTGGGGGGCAACAGCAGGGAGACACAGGGCATGAGAGGGGGTGGGGGGTAACAGGAGAGAGACACGGGGCATGAGCGGGGAGTGGGGGTAAGAGGAGAGAGACACAGGGCATGAGCGGGGGGTGGGGGTAACAGGAGAGAGACATGGGGCATGAGCGGGGGATGGGGCAACAGGAGAGAGAGACACAGGGCATGAGCTGGGGGTGGGGGGTAACAGGAGAGAGACACGGGGCATGAGCGTGGGGTGGGGGGCAACAGCAGGGAGACACGGGGCATGAGCGGGGCTCGGGGGCAACAGCAGGGAGACACGGGGCATGAGTGGTGGGTGAGGGGCAACAGTAGGGAGACACGGTGCATGAGCGGTGGGTGAGGGGCAACAGTAGGGAGACACGGGCATGATTGGGGTGTGGGGGGAACAGGAGAGAGACACGGGGCATGAGAGGGGGGTGGGGCGCAACAGCAGGGAGACACGGGGCATGAGCGGGGGGCAACAGCAGGGAGACTCGGGGCATGACCGGGGTGTGGGGGTAACAGGAGAGAGACACGGGGCATGACCGGGGCGTGGAGGGCAACAGGAGGGAGTCACGGGGCATGAGAGGGCGGTGGGTGGTAACAGGAGAAAGACACGGGGAATGAGCGGGGGGTGGGGGACAACAGCAGGGAGACACGGCGCATGAGCGGGAAGTGGGGGGGAACAGGGGAGACACGAGGCATGAGCGGGGTTCGGGGAACAGAAGAGAGACACGGGGCATGAGCGGGGGGTGGGGGGCAACAGCAGGGAGACACGGGGCATGACCGGGGGGTGGGGGGTAACAGGAGAGAGACACGGGCCATGAGCGGGGGTGGGGGGCAACAGCAGGGAGACACGGGGCATGGCCGGGGGGTGGGGGGCAACAGGAGAGAGACACGGTGCATGAGAAGGGGGTGGGGGGTAACAGGAGAATGACACAGGGCATGAGCAGGTGGTGGGGGGAACAGATGGGAGACACGGGGCATGAGCGGGGGTGGGGGTAACAGGAGAGAGACACAGGGCATGAGCGGGAGGTGGGGGGTAACAGGAGAGAGACACAGGGCATGAGTCGGGTGTGGGGGACAACAGCAGGGAGACACGGGGCATGAGTGGAGGGTGGGGGGCAACAGCAGGGAGACACGGGCATGAGAGGGGGGTGGGGGGGTAACAGGAGAGAGACACGGAGCATGAGCGGGGAGTGGGGGCAACAGGAGAGAGACACAGGGCATGAGCGGGGGATGGGGGCAACAGGAGAGAGACACGGGGCATGAGCCAGGGGTGGGGGCCACAGCAGGGAGACACGGGCATGAGAGGGGGTTGGGGGGTAACAGGAGAGAGACACGGGGCATGAGCGGGGGGTGGGGGCAACAGGAGAGAGACACGGGGCATGAGCGGGGGCTGGGGGGTAACAGGAGAGAGACACGGGGCATGAGCGGGGGTGGGCGGCAACAGGAGAGAGACACGGGGCATGAGCAGGGGGTGGAGGTAACAGGAGAGAGACACGGGGCATGAGCGGGGGGTGGGGGGCAACAGGCAGGGAGACATGGGGCATGACCGGGGGTGGGAGGCAACAGGAGAGAGACACGGGGCATGAGAGGAGGGTGGGGGTATAAGGAGAGAGACACGGGGCATGAGCAGGGGGTGGGGGCAACAGCAGGGAGACACGGGCATGACCAGGGGGTGGGGGGTAACAGGAGAGAGACACGGGGCATGAGGGGGGTTGGGGGCAACAGCAGGGAGACACAGGGTATGAGCGGGGGGTGGGGGCACAGGAGAGAGACACAGGGAGTGAGCGGGGGGTGGGGGTTACAGGAGAGAGACACGGGGCATGAGCGGGGGTGGGGGCAACAGCAGGGTGACACGGGCATGAGCGGAGGGTGGGGGGGCAACAGCAGGGAGACACGGGCATGAGAGGGGGGTGGGGGCAACAGGAGAGAGACACAGGGCATGAGCGGGGGGTGGGGGTAACAGGAGAAAGACATGGGGCATGAGCGGGGATGGGGGCAACAGGAGAGAGACACAGGGCATGAGCGGGGGGTGGGGGCAACAGCAGGGAGACATGGGCCTGAGAGGGGGGTGGGGGTAACAGGAGAGAGACACGGGGCATGAGCGGGGGGTGGGGGCAACAGGAGAGAGACACGGGGCATGAGCGGGGGCTGGGGGGTAACAGGAGAGAGACACGGGGCATGAGCGGGGAGTGGGGGGCAACAGCAGAGAGACACGGGGCATGAGCAGGGGGTGGGGGTAACAGGAGAGAGACACGGAGCATGTGCGGGGCGTGGGGGGCAACAGCAGGGAGACATGGGGCATGACCGGGGGTGGGGGGCAACAGGAGAGAGACACGGGGCATGAGAGGGGGTGGGGGGTAACAGCAGGGAGACACGGGGCATGACCAGGGGGTGGGGGGTAACAGGAGAGAGACACAGGGCATGAGGGGGGTTGGGGGCAACAGCAGGGAGACACAGGGCATGAGCGGGGTGTGGGGGCAACAGGAGAGAGACACAGGGCATGAGCGGGGTTGGGGGTAACAGGAGAGAGACACGGGGGATGAGCGGGGGTGGGGGGCAACAGCAGGGAGACACGAAGCATGAGCGGAGGGTGGGGGGAAACAGCAGGGAGACACGGGGCATGAGAGGGGGGTGGGGGGTAACAGGAGAGAGACACGGGGCATGAGCGGGGGTGGGGGGCAACAGCAGGGAGACACGGGCATGAGAAGGGGGTGTGGGGTAACAGGAGAGAAACACAGGGCATGAGCAGGGGGTGGGGGGCACCAGCAGGGAGACACGGGCCATGACCGGGGGTAGGGGGTAACAGGAGAGAAACACGGGATGTGAGCGGGGTTTGGGGGCAACAGCTGCTTTTCCTTCGGTAATGATAGGCGGTTTTCATATGGCACTTCAATTTTCATTTGCAATCACACACCTAAAGCCGTTTTTTCAGGTCAAACGTACTTCAGTTTGGGGCCATTGAATGCACCCCACAATATATGTATCAGTGAAAGAAACTTTTTTAAAGGGATGTTATGGTTAAATTGCACTAATAAAACCTATCAAATGTAATGTTAAAGGGACGTTGTGGTTACAAGTAAAATCGAGAAAAAAAACAAATTCCCCAGTTATGGTAAGCTATGCAACCATAACTTGCGCCACTGCCATGCACTGATAACACTAACACCGGGGACATCAAAGATGACATTGCAAATGACACCATCAATGACATTGCTGATGATATCACATATCTGGGGTGGTTGGTTTTGTTCAGGGACAGTATTACTTTTAAGCTGAGGACTTCATGTTGTTATACTACATTGAAACCATGATACACATTCTATAAAGGTAATTTGCATGTAGAGCTTGACATTGTGTCATATTCTGAAGTTCTTTTCCCTAGGGTTTGCCCTGAGGTCATAATGCACATAAATAGAACAAGAAGCAGGCCTCACACAGATAACACATTTCTGCAGAATGTGATATACTTTGATTGATCATTGTACTACCTAAATATACCAACTTAAGAATACTTTAGTTCTATGATCCATACTGCATTAATTGTTTATTTGATTGATGTATTCACAACAAAAACTTCAGTACAAAGTTTCTTTTTCAATAAGCACCTTTTATATGACATGCAGTAGTTCATTATAAGGCTACTGATCACCTTTGGTCTTTTGTAAATGGCACTGTAAGCAGTACTCCTTATACAGACATTCCATTTGTATTGCTACACAGTAGTAATTTCATTTGGGATATCATCAGTGATGTCATCGATGATGTCATTTGTGATGTCATCTTTGATGTTCTTGGTGTTAGCGTTAGCAGTGCATGGCGGTAACTTGAGTTATGGTTGCATAGCTTACCATAACTGCCAAATTTCTTGGGTTTTGGTTGTACTTGTAACCATAACGTCCCTTTAACAATGTTTTTTCATTGAATTTAATAGGTTTTAATTACCGTAACTTAAACATAACGTCCCTTTAACTATGTTTTTTAAATGGATTTTATAGGTTTTTATTGGTGCAACCAAACCACAACGTCCCTTTAACAAAGATTTAACCATAATGTCCCTTTAACAAAGTTTTTTCACTTAATTTCATAGTTTTTCTTTTAGTGCAACTTAACCATAATGTCACTTTAACAATGTTTTTTCACTGAATTTCATAGGTTTTCATCAGTGCAACTTAACCATAATGTTCCTTTAATAAAGTTGTTTCACTAAATTTGATAGTATTTTATTAGTGCACCTTAACCATATCGTCGCTTTGCCAAAGTTTTTTCAGTGAATTTCCCAGTTTTTTATTAGTCAAAATGTTTCAAGATTTCACAGCACTGTATATAAGTTATTAATAATTCCTCCTTTAACACATATGAAAGAACTATAAACCTCCTTTAACAAACATATTTTTTGCAACTCTTACTGACATGTGTGGTTATCATCAGCACATGCTGGGGATGCAAGTCATGGTTGAATTGCGTAACGCATGAGGGTTGACCATGATCCCTGTGACAGATCAACTTCCAGGTCACCAGTGGTACAGGGATGAATACCGGTTTCTAAACCATCTATCAGCCACACACTCCAGTACACCAGAAGGGATCCGAACAGATTGGAAACACAAGTAAAATATATACCTACTTGTCCAATTTTGGTAACATATACGGAGCGACAGGCTTATCTCGGCAAGGTCGTGGATGATTGGTTAGTTGCAACACAGCAGAAAAATACCATTATTACCCAATGATAAAAGGGACTGTCCAGTCAAGGTTGTATAAACATATCTACTTTTTTATTATTACAACAGACATTTCTAGTACAGTACAAAATACAACCCACCCTGTAAAGGAGAACAGAGGACAGACAGGTTCACAAAAGAAAAGGGATGCACTCTGAATACTGACAGGAGGGTAGTCGGTGAAGCAATCAGTACAAGGGGTTGTCACTAGGGGCCTTCGGAAAAGGGCCAGCGGGACAGAACCACAATGTACCTGGTACTTGAGATGATCTTGATGTTCGACAGGGTCAAGTCGATTCCAGGATACTTTGCTGCTCCTGCAACAGAGTTCAAGACAGGAGACAGCTGTGGGTATCAGGCGGCAGGCAGGTTGGCAAGTGAGGCTGCATGGATGGCTGCAGGCTGGCCTACACAGAAGCTCAGAGTCAAGAATCATTGTCTCTGTGCTGGTTGGCGGATCTGGAACGCTGGTTGCAGCGTCTCAGACGCCTTTAGTGACTGCAGCATAACAACAGTCAGTTGTGCTGTTGGTCACGGTTGGAGGGCTTGACTGTCTCGAAAATGCCCTTTAAAAAGGGACGCTGGTTGATGCTTGTTGTGGCACTCCTCCCAGCTTCTCCGCAGGGCTCGTGTCATCCTTTAAGGCGGATGGCCCAAAGCAGAGGAGAGTGTTTGCAGGTAACAGCCCTGTCCTTTGTTCAGAGACTCTCTGACACTTCCCACCTAGGAAGCTTGCTGGCAAAACCTAGCAGGGCATGCTGTATGCTGGCTGAGTACTGGTTCTGGAGCTGCTGGATGGGTCCTCTGAGTCGGGTATCTCGCTCTGTTCCCTGGGAGAGGTTTAGGGGAGGGATTTTGCTTCCATCTTGGAAATGCTGGCCTTCCTTCACTAGCAGAAGCTGTAAGGCAGTATGTACCTTCAGCCAGGGTCCAAATGAGTACTACTTTCAAAGTCATCAGATGATCTGCTAAGTGAGTTGCTCAGCCCTCCTTTAATGCCAAATGGGCCCTAGTGATTGGTGCAGGCTACGCCTACCTTAATGAACCAATCCTGGGTTATGTGTGAGGTCATAACTAGACTGCTTTGCATCAGGAAAGTTAAGGGGTGACAACATGTACTACTAAGTCCCACCTTTCTTCCTGTCTGTTGTGGATCAAAGTGTCTCTCTTGTTAATTGAGCTCTCTGTGACTCCTGATCAAAGCATAGGTCTCCCTTGAAGTTTGTGGTAAGAACAGACTTTCTGTCTGCATCAAATCACATACTTCTTCCCTGTGAAAGGGGGTCGCCCTGCAGGGTTGTCTATTGTAAACAGTTGTCCCAGACATGACATTCACTGGCCTTCACTGCTATTCATACAGAGGGGTGGGAGCTAGCTTCAAGCTGACACATTGCATTTCAAAAAGGTGTTGGGGTTTCCTGCCTTTTGTTAGTTCTGTGAACAGGCCTCTTTGCAGGCTTGCTTCAATTAACTCTCATTAGTAAGGCGATGCCACCACACAGAACTTAAAATTGGCAGGGGGGATCCATGGAACCTTTGATATTTTAATTAGGCTGGCCATGGCCGTAGGGAGGTGTTGCTTTCTTCCTTCTTGAGATGCGTTGATGTACCCGTGGCTGTCACATTCCAGCAGAACATGGCAGGAGGACTGCACGGGTAGGCTGTGTCCAGATTGACTATGTGTTTGTTTTGCGGTGAGCATTGGCAAATGTGTGAGGATTCGCCCCACACGTTTCCCAGAGGTTTATCTACCAAAATTTCATTTCTTTCAAAAATATATAAAAACAGCCCAGGCGTTTGCACACTCTCTGTGCAGATGGTCGAATTCCTCACCTGCCCCTCAGCCTCAACATGTGAATGACCACCCTAATGAGGGTCTGGTTTGTCATCAAGGCAAAAGTACCAGCTGAGGCCATCTGCATTTCCATGCCGGGAGCCTGGCTTGATGTCCATATCTAATCCCTGTAGGGATATGTCCCAATGCAAAAGCTTAGGGTTCTCACATTGCATGGCCATTAACCATCTCAGAGGCCGGTGGTCTGTTTGGATTGTAAAGTGAGACCCAAAGATGTAGGGTTTCAGCTTCTTTACAGCCCACACAACCGCATATGCCTCCTTTTCTATGACAGCCCAGTTCCTTTCGGTTTTTGTCAACCGCCTGCTAATGTAGGCGACAGGTTGCTCTACCCCTTCAGAGTTCAGCTGTGCTAACACTGCTCCAATCCCTAAAATTGCAGGCGTCTGTTTGGATAATGAACTCCTGACCATAATCTGGCACTTTCAGAATGGGGGCCCTGCACAATCCATCCTTTAAATACTGAAAGGAGTTTTGACAGGCGGGGGTCAAAGTTACCTTCTTAGGCATCTTCTTGGAAGTTACATAATTCAGGGGCATGGCAATGGTCCCATACCTTCTGATGAATGACCGGTAGTACCCAGTGAGACCTAGAAAGGTTCTTAACTGAGTCTGTATGGTGGGATGTCCCGGTCCATCACAGCCTGTACCTTTGCTTTGAAAAGTTGTTTCTTACCTCCATTGACCGGGTAGCCTAGGTAAGTGACAGTACCCTGCGCTATCTGGCATTTTGTGGCCTTGATGGCCAGACCTGCATTCTGCAGTGCCGGAAGCACTTGTTTCAGGTGAGATAAGTGATCCTCACAGGTGTGGCTGCACACAGCAATGTGATCTAAATAGGCAACACTGAAGTTTTCCAGACCAGACAAAACAAGGTTAACCATCTGCTGAAAAGTGGCATGGGGCATTCTTCAAATCGAAGGGCATCATGGTGAACCGATAATGTCCTTGCGGGGTTGAAAATGCTGACCTTTCTCTCTCTCTCTCGCTCCATCTGTCAAGGTGTCCTGCCAATACCCACCTGTGAGGTCAAAGGTATTCATGTACTTGGCAGCGCCGAGCGTGCCATAGAGTTAATCTGCCTGAGGAATGGGATGGGCATCTGTCTTTGTGACAGAATTGAGCCTCCTGTAGTACACACAAAACCAAACTTCAGTCTTCCCACCATTGGTCGTTTTAGGGGCTATGGGATGCCTCTATCACTCCTAGGGACAGCATCTTGGAAACGTCCGCTTTGATGGTGTCCCTGACCTTATCAGACATCCAGTGAATCCTACTCTTCACCGGCTTACTGTCGCCAGTGTCCACATCATGGGTGCATCAATCTGCGCAACTCAGAGTCAGAGAGAATAGACTGGCAAACTGTCCCAGTAAACGGCGACAGTCTGTCAGTTGCTGTTTTGACAGGTCCGTTGCAAGGTTCACACCTTCAACCGACCCATCTGTGGCTTCAGAGTGCAGGAGGTCTGTGTGGGGATCTCTCTCCTCCTCAGTCTGTCCGTCAGTCACTAATGCCATGACCAAGTCATCCTGGCTATAATGGGGTTTTAGCTGGTTGATCTGAAAGACTCTGAACATCTGTGTAGGTCCTTTCACGTCAATGAGATAATTCACCTCACTGACCTTTTCCAGCACACAGTAAGGCCCTTGTCCACTTGTCCTGAAGGGCACTGGGTTTGACAAGCTCCATAATCCACATCCACTGGCTTGGAGAATAGACTGTCACTGTGGCCTTCTGGTCGTGTCAGTCCTTCATCAGCTCCTGACTGTCCTTTAGGTTCTTTGTCGACTGTTCCATGTACTTTGCTATTCTCGACCGAAGGCTGAGTACATAGTCCACCACAGCTTGTGCAGGGGATGAGGGTTTGCTTTCCCATTCCTCTTTCACTAGACTAAGGGGACCTTATACTGGTTGTCCAAACAGAAGCTCAAAGGGGCTAAACCCTACTCTGTTCTGTGGCACCTTCCTGTATGCGAACAGAAGGCATGGCAGGAGAATATACCATTTTCCATTTTTACCCACCATGGGTAGTGGAATTTAAGGGGCCTTTGCGGCACCACGTGACTTGCCAGAAGCTTGACAAGTCAGGCAGGACCGGACAAATTACTCAACCTTTATGCTGAATTGCGGCCAGTAAAAGTGCAGACAACCGTTCTGATGTCTCAGCCACTCCCAAGTGACTCGCTAAAGTAATTTGGTGAGCCAAATCCAAAAGGAACTTTCTGTGGCATTGGGGAATCACCACCCACCTGGTGCCCTCAGTAAGTGATTTCAACCCAGCACTTCGCCTAAGTCAATGCCTAGCATGGGATGCACAATTGAAACCCTTAATTATATATTTTTGTCTATAAGTTCTTTTATTTCTGAATGATGTACCCTTATATCACGCCCCTCTCTTTGAATCCCCCCCGGTCTCACTGAACCAGGAAGCAGGCTGTTTTGCAAAGTTAAAAGATTTATTTTATGGATTTGCACAATACATATATCACACTATTTAATATTTATACAATGATCACCAATGGGGTTATGTTACAATCAACAATCTCTTTAATCAGAAGGAAATATAATGCAGCATAGAATAAAACCTTGTGTGGGTTCAGTCAAATGCAATGTCACTCGTTCCCCTTGCACACTACTCAATCCCCCCAATATGCAGTCTAAAGAGATGGAAGAAGAGAACACAGGTTTCAGGGAATACAGAATTCAACAAATACGGTATTAATCCCAATTTACCCCAGCAAACTCAGAGAGAAACAGGAATGATTGCAAACAGGTCAAAATGGTTTAAATGTGGCATTGAAAGAATGGGAAAAAACACTGAAAATGGATTTAATTCACTAAATTGGATTCAAAACTAGTGGGAGCCGTTTTGTAAAGTTTCAGATAAACACTAGCAATGATTATTGAGTCACTAGCAGATTGAAAACTGAATTCTGAGGTCGGATGCAAAGAACAGATGTTTTACACGTGATGAAATTGAGCCAAATGAAACATTTGCGGCAAACTTTTCCGCGGCAAACTTTTCAGCGTGCGAGAAGTGTGGTTGCGGAAAAACAAAAAGGGGTTGTAATTCGTTTTTGGATTCGTTGGAAAGCTGAGGATGTTAGCTTCAGTTTGACACTTGCATTTCGTTTCTAGCATGAAAATATGCTCTTTTCAATGTACAACCAAGATTTACTTTACACTAGGGAGTCTATGAAGATACAAGATACGCAACGGTACAGCCACCAGATCAGTGACGCTTCTGTCTGGCTTTTGCCCGCCAAGACACTTGTCTTTCTCCAGCAAATATATTAGCGCAAATATGATATTATCACTACCATTATCAAAGGACTATAGGAATTAGAGAAAGATTCAGGAAAGACAAAAGATTTTCTACAATGCAGTTCTGGATATGATAGAATGGGTTTGGATAGGATTACTTATGATAGGGACAATTCTATGCTGTAGATACTCACTACTACTATTTGGAATGGACCCGTCAGGGATCTGGTCAAAGATTTCTGGACTGGAATTCTGCTAGCCCACTGGACAGGATTCAGGGCGCTCAGATTCTGCCTCAGCACAGCACTCTGGACACTGCACTGCACTCTGGACTGGATCTGACGGGTTGGTTCTGGTTCACAGCTATCTTGTTACAGCTCTGCTCTACTGGTTTGGATCTCTGGATTATAGCAAGAGTTCCTGGCAAGAAAGCAGGAACAGCACAGCCAGGCTGTTCTTTTGGTGCCCCTTGGAGGTCTGGGGTAAAATCTGGTTTCAGGATTTTAACAGGCCAAGCTGAGAAGGGTTCAGCTTTGGAATTGGGCCTCTGTGCTTGCAAAGTTCTGGAATCTTGGATATGGGTTTCTCCTGCGGAGTGCTTCACCAGCAATCAGTTGATGGGTGAATCTGTGTGTGTCTCAAGGTCCTAAGCTGTCTCTATTTATGTATTTCCCAAAGGGGTGGGTAGGCTGAATTATACTAGGCACACCCTCTAGGAATCCTATTGGTTAGGGTCTGTCCTCTCCCTGATTTGAAAGGAAATGATGCTGTATTTTACAATCCATGGAGACCCTCCCCTTTGTTTCTGCACAGTAAATCTATTTTTCATATAAGGCATATTTACAATATTACCAGCTTGCTAGCAATAACATATTTACATCACAGATTTAGTGGAGCAAGTATCCGTCCAAGTTCCATCTCGGTGAGAGCTTCGGTTCAGATTTGACAGTTTTTTGCGCTTTTGGTTGGGTATCCAATGTCAGATTTGTCCATATTTTTCTACATATAAGCGCATGACATCTGGGCATATGCCTGTGAAGTTTCATATTTCTAGCATCATCACAACTGCTACAAAATCACAATTTCTGTAGTCATGTCTCTGAACATAGCACAGAGTTCTGAGTAGTTTCAAAAGTTGACCGGAATTTTTATGTTAACAACCCTATATTTTACAGATTTTTACAATTTTGCACAATTCTCTGTGAGTCTTTTTCAAAAAGATGTTTTCTGTGGTTTAAGGATAGCCATATCTGTCTGTCCCACCCCAAAAGTTTTGCTGGGCCAAGAGCAATCCAGGCCTCTCTTCCTGCTGGCAGGGGTTTCTGTTGAAACTTGAATTTGCATGCCCTTTCAGTCCAGGAAGTCCTTTGTCTCTCCTCAGAGCAGCAGAGCAAATCTCCTCCCTCCTCCATTAACATCCAACTGAGAGTTCCTGGCTTTGCTGAGAAGCAGGAGAGTTGCCTTTGTTGGAGCATACTGTGGAATGTGCTTTGAAGTCCTCTGGCTGGTATCAGTTCACTTTAAAACCCAACGTGTTTAAATTTGTCTTTAACAAAATAATCTTACATTTCAAAATAGGCAAACAGATCTCTGATTCCAGTCTTTTTAAAACATAGAGATTCAATTGCGGCAACCTATATTGCTTTTGATGGCAAGTCACTTCTTTTCAACAGTTTAATTTTAATGCACAAGTTTTAAACTGCCAGTGTAATTAAATGCCAGCTTTGACACAGGCGGCCAGTGGTACTGCGCCCATATTCTGACAGATTTCCACAAAAAAGCACACTTTTTAATGTGGATATTCTCTGATAGATTCTGCTTTTCCTGACATAGTGTGATTATGTGGATTCCTTAAATAAGGTGATGGCTAACACCCATCAAGGATGTTGGATCTTTTCTGATGTTTGGGAACCATTAATTTGCAATTTCAACAGCCAAGGAAAAACAGATTTTAGAGCACTTCTGGGTTTCCTTGCAATGAAACACTACCTTTTCAGGTAGTTCCATTTCCCTCTGTGGGCAGCCCTATGACAGGTTTTGGCAGTATGGCCTCCTGTTCCCCACTGACACAGGCAAAGTAGATTGGCATCCAATTTTTTTGGTTTCCCTGCGCACAGGGCTTTTTGCTGCCATTCTGTTGGTTCTGGTGAAAGCAGTACACAGTGATGTTGCAGGGCAGAGCCTAGTGGGTCAATGCATCCCACACCTCCCCTCGCGATTTGGCATTGACCATCTGTCAAGAGAAGTCGCAAGACTGGGATGATTAGTTTCTTTTCTGTCTGGTTCAAATGGCAACATTCATCCGCTTCTCCCATCAGTGGTGGATCGACCAGTTCTCCTCGCCCAGTCCTGATGTGAGTATGGAGCGATACCCCAGGCCTATACCCCAGGCCTGGATCTTTCCTTCCGATCCCTGGGTGGTCCTCCTTGGTTTTAGTCTCCATAGTTTCCAATTCTAGGATGACAAAGCAAAAAGCATATTTGTAGACATTTCCCCACCACTATTTATGTAGTGGGGCAGACTCATACATTTGGCATATCAGGACACGGTTTTCTATTTGCAATTTATTGACTATATTGATGGAATATTTTGTAGTTGGAATTCTAGGGAGTTGCAGTGACCCCTCTGGGGTTCCAGAGGACTCCTCTAGTTGCTGCAGCATGTGCCTAGGATGGCAACACTTCAGTTGGTTGATATGGACCCACTCATCTTCCCCCTCTGCCAAACTGCCTATGGGGATGCGGATTTTGTAGGCGACTGGTGAGATTTTGTCTATAATTTCAAAAGTTCCCCTCCAGCTAGGCAAAATTTGTGCTGTTTGGCCTGGTTCCTTTGGAAATTGTATAAGTAGACCCGGTCTCCTACATGGTATTCTTTTCTAGTAGTCTTTAAGTCATAGTGGGTCTTCATACTGTCTGCAGATCTTTCTAGATTTTGCTGAGCATAGGCAAAAGCATGTTGAAGGTGTTTTCTCAGATTTTCAACATACTCATGAGTTGTGGAGGCATTGATTAATGTCTGCTCTTGGGGTCTGTAGAGCAGATGCTGGGGAAGCACCATCCTCCGTCCAGTCATCAACTCAAACTGTGACATTTTAGTTGCGGATGAAGGGGTAGATCTGATGGCCATCAGGACAAGAGGTAATCGAATATCCCAACTTGACCCAGAATCTGCCACAATCTTTTTTAATATGCTCACATTTGTCTTGTTGTATCTCAACACTGCACCACTAGAGGCTATTCGGTAGGCAATGTGTAATTTCCTTTTGACCCCAAGTATCTCCCACATCTTTGTCATTACTTCGCTAGTGAAGTGGCTACCTCGGTCTGACTCGATCCTTTGGGGTAGTCCAAAACACGAGAAGATGTGGTCGATCATCAGGGCAACTGCTGTTTTTGCCTTGCAATTTGGGTCCGGGACACATTCCAACCACTTAGTAAACCAGCATGTCACGGTCAACATGTACTCATTCCCCCTAGAGGAGCAAATCACAGGCTCGATAAAGTCGACTGGCAAATCTGACAATGGCAGTGCCATCCCACTCTTTTGGAGAGACGCACAGTGTGTGAGGGATGTTGGCTGAATTTGTGCACACACAAGACACCCCTTCAAATATTGGTCGAGGTCCTGCCCCATGTGTGGCCGGTATGCAACCTCTCTTAAGATTTCAAGTGTTGTATGATACCCCTTATGTCCGGCTGTGGCTGCATCATGGGCGTGACCTAACATCAGGCTTCGGAAGGAGGTAGGGACCACCCACTATCATGGCCAGCTAGGGATCTCCTTAGCAACAGACCGTCTTGGATTCGGAAAACATTTTTGGACATTTCATCAACACTTTGAGTCCTCTTTCCCTATGTAATTGGTATCCGTCAGAGGAAAGTTCTCGAGTCCTCAATGTGTTGATAAAACTTACCAATTATTGGATCCCTTTTCTGAGCCGTAATCAAATCAGCATCTGGGGTCTCCTTACTCCATTGTGCAGTTGAGTGTTCCTGGTGATCATTTGTCTGAGACCTAGTGATAGCAGTGACCTACATTTCCCCCAACAGGGACTCCATCTCAAGTAGATCCCCTTGGATGGCTCCGGTTTTGACCAGCTGATCAGTTAGGTAATTTCCAGTTTTGTCTGGTCCCTCTACTTTGGAATGACCCTTGATTTTTTTCCAGTAGATAGTCATCCCATTCGAGGTAACCAGATCATCAATATTTTGGATTAATTTTACATGTTTCAATGATTTGTTATTAGCACATAAAATGCCTCTGGTTTTCCAATTAAACAGGTGCTCCACGAACCCGTTCTGTACATAATCCGAATCTTTGATTATAACCAGTTCATGGAGTTGATGTTGGACAGCAGTGAGGATGGCTTGATGCACATCCATCAACTCTGCCACTTGACTACTTCGGGGACCAATCTTGTACCCAGCGGAGGGTTCTGGGGCATCATTCACCCAGGCATTCCCTATGCCGGCGACAAGTTCTTTTTCCCAGTGTTGTCAACATGGTGGGAGCATCCATCCACATAGACAGTGGGCATTCCCTCACACGTGTCTTCTTCAAAAACATTGTGTGGGGAATTAAGGTATGCCTCCATGTTGTCCTTGATTTTAAGACTTTCGTCCTCGAGACAGTTTTCTCTGGCACAATCATGCAAGTCAGCCAGACCTTGCGCGAGGGGACTATTCTTGTTTTGGCCATATCTGACCTCCACAGGAAAACCTTGCATTGACAGAATCCAGGAAGTAATTCGGGAATTACTCACATTTCCGGCCCAGATTCTGTCACTTTGGAGATATTGCAGAGGCTGGTGTGGAATCTCCACTATGATGTGTTCTCCCTGGATAAACGGGAAGTAATTCTTCAATGCCCACAACGTTGCCAGGAGTGCCTTCTCACAATCTTTGAATTTTTCCTCAACAGAGGATAAAGTTATACTCGAATAGGAGATTACTTTATTGACCTTGTCATGCTTTTGGTATAATACTGCAGTCAAGCATCTATTAGAGAACACTGTCTCCAAGAAGAACTCCTTGTTTTTGACAGGGTAAGCTAGGCAAGGCACTTGTGAGAGGCTTCTTTTGAGTTGTCTTACTGCCTCAGCTTGTTCTGGACCCCACTCCCACTTGACCCCCCCCTTTGAAAGAAGAATCAGGGGTTTTGTGATCTCTGCGTAGTCCTCAATGAACTTTCTGCTGTAATTAGTCAGTCCAAGGAGGCTCCTTAGTTCCCGCAGAGTTGTGGGGTCTTTCAATTTCTGGAGTGCTTCCACTTTCTTTTCCTGGGGACAGAGACCATGAGGAGTAATCTCATGTCCCAAGAAATTGACACGGGTTCTGCACCACTGAGCCTTTTGAAAGGAAAGTTTTGCTCCGGCAGCCCTCAACTGGGTCAGCACATAACAGATCACTGCTATGTGTTCCTCCACAGTTGAGCTTTTGACTAATACATCATCTACATAGGCCAGGTTACCCCTCTCACCCAGATCGGGCATGGCCTTATTCAGAAAAATGTTGAATTCATTACCGGAGTTGATGTATCCGAATGGAGTCCGGGTCCATGTGTACTGCTGCCCCCCGAAGGTAAAGGCCAGCTTGTATTGGTCCTCCCTACTGACAGGCACAGTCCAGTACCCATTGGTCAGGTCAATGGCAGTGAACACCTGTGACCCCTGGATCTGGGCCAGTCCTTGGTCAATATAGGGAAGATGCCATCGGGAAGTGTGGACCTGTTTGTTGAGCTCCCTAAGGTCAGCACAGAGTCTCCACTGGCCGTTTGGCTTCAAAATCCCCAGCACCAGATTATTGAAGGTGCTGTGGACTGGACAGATTATCCCATGGGACTCAAGGTTCTTAATTATTTCTGTAAGGGACTCCATTGATGCGAGAGGCAAGCGATATTGCTTCACAAACACTGGAGTCATGCCAGGGTCTGTGGGAATTGTTGTTGTGTGGATGTCGGTGCGACCACAGTCATATGAGTCCACGGCAAAGAGATCTTGAAAATCCAATAAAACTTGTCTCAATTTTTGCCTTTGCTTCAGAGTCTCACAGGTATCAGCTAGGTTGACTCTCTCTTCAACCGTCTGCCTGAAGCCTGGAAAGACTTCTGGTTTTGCTATCTCAGCGGCCTCCTCCAGCTGGGTGGAGAAGTCCCTGGTCAGAATGCTGATTTGGACTGGTGGCTTCTGGTGGGGAAGGCAGTCCTCACGGACCTGGAAAATCACCTCATCCCTCCTGAAGTCACAAGTCACATCTTCCTTAGCATAAGGGCAGGAAGTGTACACCAGGAAATTCCCCCCATGCCGGGTAAAGATCCTGTCTGGTGTTGTGTTGTCATCGCTATCACTGTCAAAACAGTCCTTGGGGATTGGTCCTAACAGTTCATTACCTAAATCTTTGGAAAAATGTCGGTAATCAACCGCCATTCCAATAATGGTGCCTGCGGCTAGAGTGATACTCTTTAAGTTGCTGTTATCCACCTCTATTGGAAAGGTGTCATGTTCTATGTTAAATAGTGGTGTTGGGTTTATCCCCAACCCTTGCCGTTGGAAATAAGCATTAAGATGAATATAGGCATCAGGGTTTTTCAATTTCTGTCCACTTTTAACTTTCACTTCCAGGGAGAATTTTAGGGTCCTTTCTGGGATGGTGACTTCCTCTCCAATCTGAATTTCAACTGCATAAGGCAGCAGTTGAGCTGACCTAAATGCTTTCTATGGGTCATCAAAGCCCATGGGATTATCCGCTAATCGGGACCAAGCTTTGAAGTTTATTAGGTCCAAACTAATGGCAAAGCGATTGAGAATGTCACTGCCTAAGTAAAAGGCGGCAGTGATGTCTCGCACGACCCAACAATTATGGACTATGCTCTTGTGGCCCATGGAGATTTTGAGCATGCACTTGCTTGGCAGGAGATGTTTGGAATTGGGTGTTTCCAGATCCATTTCCCATTTGTCTATCAGTTTAAATGAGGGAATGGCTGGATCTTTTGGGAGTTGGAGGAACATGGCTTCGCTGATGAAGCTCTTACCGTTGTTCACACACACACTCGGGTTAGAACAGAGTCCTTCCCTTCATTTAACTGAAGAGGGATAAACATCTGCTCTTCAATTTTCTGAATATCAGCCAGGCTTTGAGCTGATTTTTCATCTTTCTGGACCATAGGAGTGGGAATGTCTGATTATGAATTTGTAAAGAAGTTCAGAGTGTTTCCTTCCAGTGTGGAATGCCACCTTAGACTGGAAGGAAGGTTGATTTTCAGAAATAGAGAGGACCCCCCCCATCACCAGTTTGTTGTCCTACTGCTATTTCTGTCACGTCTGGGATTTGGTTGTTCTGGAAGTGAAATTCTACTTGGTCAGATTTTTGTTCAACCATGTGGCATGTGCCGTTTAAACTAACATGGTTGACACTCTGTTTTAATTTTATCGGTCGGCTAGTCTGGGTCCAGAGGACCTTGTTTACACAATCTATTAGGGGTGACAACCTACGCAGGATGTCATTCCCTAGTAAAATAGTGGTGCCCTCTGGAGTTACTACTATGACCGGGTGCTTCAACTTGTGTCACCCAATTTTAATGTCCAAATCCACAGTCCCCCTCGACAGGAATTTCCTTCCCGTCAAAGTTCTGAAGTTGTCAAGGAAGAGGGGTGAGAGGAATTTGGTAATTCTTCCCCCTTCCCGAATTCAGTTTATCAAAGGCCCTTTTTGACAGAAGGGTAGCTTGGGATCCATTGTCCACCAGTGCCAAAATTATACCCTGCCCCTGTATCTGGACCGGGGCATAGAATCTTCCCTCCTTCTCCTCAAGGGGGCACAGATAATGTACATTTTTGGACAATTGGTAGGTTAGTTTCTTGGTTTTGGACACTGATAGAGATGTGATTTGGGCAGGATTGGGTTTGGGGTCTTGGAAATCTGAAAAGAAAAGGTGGCCAATAGATAGGGGAGAAGTTTTGGGTTCCCCTGGTTCTGGTTCTGGGCTCCCCCCCCCTTTTTGGAGGCAGTCACCCGGATGGGTTTGAACCAGGGGATTTTCATGTTGTTGGTTCTGGGGTTGGATGATGGGCGGCACTAGCTCAGTCCCCACATCTACCCAGTCTGGATTTGGATCTTTTGGGACCCATTTTTCTTTGGGAGGAGTTCCCCCATCTCTGAAGGAGAAGATCCTTTTCCCAGGATCCTCTGAGGATCCCTCTCCTTCAAATTGGAAGATTTGTAGCTCCTCCTCAAAATGGGTCTGTTTGGGTTATTTGTTTCTCCTAACACCCCTTTACTCCTTGGGTGGCAGACTTTCAGGGGCAGGAGATTTTGGTTCCAGTTCCTGGGTTCCCAGGAGCTTTTTACAAGTGGGGAAGGAAGCTTCCTCCGAGGCTTTACGCCCCCTTCCCCTTGTGCCTCTTCCCTGGGAACCAGTAGGTTGTTGGGGTTCTTCCCCTGTCATTTCTCTGGAGCACCAGGTCCGGAGTTTGAGGCATTCTGCGCCGGCATGCTCATCTGAGGGTTCTGTTGAGCCCTCTGCATGCGACCCAAATCCTGTGCCATGTTTTGGACCTGGCGCTCTAGTTGTGACACCAGCTCAGGCTGATACAGGGTTCTCATTTCTCCCCTGGGCTGATCCCGGGAAGGCTAGCTATCCCTTCTCTGAAAATACCCCGGGTTTGGAAAATCTGGGTACCCCTCCACCCTTGGCCTCCCCTCTCCCGGATTAGGTTGTCTGGGCTCAGGAAAGTGGGGAAAGAAGGATGGATTGTTTTGGGGTTGAATGTTTGGCGGGTACCTGGGCAAGAAGTTCTGTCCAGGATTTGGGGAATTACTGCCCTCCTGGGGGAAGTGATCCCCTTAATAATCTTTCCGCAATCACGCTTCTCCCACGTGGTAAAATTTGCCGCTAATTTTTCGTTTGGCTCAATTTCATCGCGTGTAAAACAGCTGTTATTTGCATCCGACCTCAGAATTCAGTTTTCAATCTGCTAGTGACTCAATAATCATTGCTAGTGTTTATCTGAAACTTTACAAAACTGCTCCCACTAGTTTTGAATCCAATTTAGTGAATTAAATCCATTTTTCAATGTTTTTTTCCCATTCATTCAAAGCCACATGTAAACCATTTTGACCTTTTTGCAATCATTCCTGTTTCTCCCTACGTTTTCTGGGGGAAATTGGGATTAATACTGTATTTGTTGAATTCTGTATTTCCTGAAACCTGTGTTCTCTCCTTCCAACTCTTTATACTGCATATTTGGGGGATTGAGTAGTGTGCAGGGGGAAAGAGTGACAACGCATTTGACTGAACCCACACAAGGCTTTATTCTATGCTGCATTATTTTTCCTATCCATACTCCTTCTGATTAAAGAGATTGTTGATTGTGACATCACCCCATTGGTGATCATTGTATAAATATGAAATAGTGTAATATATATATTGTGCAAATCCATAAAATAAATCTTTTAACTTTGCAAAACAGCCTGCTTCCTGGTTCAGTGAGACCGGGGGGGATTCAAAGAGAGGGCGTGATATAATCATTCATAAATAAAAGAACTTATAGACAAAAATATATAATTAAGGGTTTCAATTGTGCATCCCACGCTAAGCATTGACTTAGGTGAAGTGCTGGGTTGAAATCACTTACTAGATTTGGGGCTCGTCGCGGAATTTCGGAATTAGATGTACCACTTGTGACAGTCTAATACAATGAAGTGCTGGGCTGAAATCACTTACTAGATTGGGGGCTCGTCGCGGAATTTCGGAATTAGATGTACCACTTGTGACAGTCTAATACAGTGTGCTAACTGACGGGGTACACAAACTCGGTTGGGCTACCACGCTGTGTTACACTGTGAAAAGCACCCCTCAATAGGAACGCTCTAAGGAATTGGTCTGTTTTGCAAAAATAAAATAAACTCCTGTAAGTAAGAAAGGAAATTAATATTTCCTGAATGGCGACTTTGGTAGAAATTAATATGGCTAAAGGACACCTATTGCATAAATTATTTGTAAGAGGTGAATGGACAGAGCAGGATCAGAATGTGTGGTTGCAGGCAATCACAACACAGACCACTGCAACAGGGTTAGACATATGGCAAGACCAGGGTCCATTACATGTGGCCCTGGTTCAATTACATATGGCCCCTAAGGCAAAGGAAGAGCAAAGCAAGATTGCCAAAAAAGCGGCATATCTATACCTAGACCTAGATATTGGAGCAATACAGGACAAATATGCCGAGGGCCAACATCTGGCAAACAAGCAACTGCAGGCGTTAGAAAAGGCCCAAACTGATCTGGACTCTGCTGAGCAGAAGCTACAGAGGAGCCAGGAATCAGAAGATGAAAGTAGGCAGTACCTAACCAAAATAAAAGAGGACATGGGTATCCTAAGGAGGGAGAAGGTAGAACAGGATACCAGAATGCTGTCACGCCTCAGGCAGTCCTGCTTTTCTTTTATTTTAGATTGGAGCATAGAGATTTTGTTTAGGAGGGCTGCTTGAATGTTAGCACACCATTTGCTGTCTTTCGTGCAAGTGTCTGGCGGGGAGACTGGGGTTTCAAGCTCTTTTAGGACTCTAAAGAGTTCCTTGGAATTAGAGTCGGCTTGCATGATACAATTATTAAGCGATTCTTTTTTAGCAATGATGATGACGTCTTTATAAGTGAGGGAGGCGAGGAGGAAGCCGTCTTTATGCTCATCAGATGGGTGGCTTTTCCAACGGTTTTCCACGCAGCGTTTGGCTTTGCGGAGGATTCTTAGCTGTGGAGTGAACCATGAGTTGAGATGTGCTCGTGGTTTAGCCTTCCTAGGTTTGATTGGTGCTATAGTGTCAATAGCCGTGAGCATCGTTTGGTTGTAGATGTCTGCTAGGGAGGTGGGATCAGAGCAGGCGTTGGTCGCTGCATTAAGAGAGGGGAGTAACAATGGGAGGAGTTGTTCTCTTGTTATATTTTTTTATTGCGGGTGGGGTGGGCTGGGGCTATGAGTGTTGGGGCTCGCAGGGTAGCTTCAATGTTAAATGTTATGATGTGATGGTCAGACCATAAACATGGGGAGTTATTGAGGACCTGGATGTTGCAATTAGAACCGGCTAACCAATCGATGGTCCTGCCTTTGATATGAGTTGGTTCTTGTATGTACAAGGTGAGGCCAAGGTCAGTAAGAGCATACTCCAGATCAGTTGCTACAGGATCCTTAGGGTCGCCGCGACCTAGATTAAAATCACCTAGGATTATTGTTTGGGAGTTGTTTTTTGTTTTGTCAAGAAGAAGAGTGGACATTTCACTGACAAAGGTGGGTGCCGGCCCTGGGGGCCTGTAGATAAGGTGAAGGGTGGCCGTTTGGTTAGGTGTTAGTAGTAATTTAGATTGTCAGAAGTTCAGCTGATTTATCCGGCAACTTGTCATTGTGTGCCTTGCCGTTGTTAGCAGTATTGTAATAGCCTGCAATAGTATCATCTAGACTGTGTACCCTCAGCCTGACATTGTGCGCCATGCCTTGATAGCAGCATTAGCCCATGTGCCCTGCCTTGGCTAGCTACATTAGACTACGAGTGCCTTGCCTTGTGATAGCTGCATCCAGATTATCCGATCTCGCTTCTCAGTACATATGTGCCCTACTTTGATTATTGCTTTTAGCTCATTTTGTGCCTCACTAGCATTAGATAGCTGTGCCCGCCTAGATCACTCTCATTCTTGGCTGTATTTTGATTCTCAAATCTAGATGTACTGACAGACTTAGTTTCTATGACCTGCTACTTCGCCTGCCCACCTAGAAAACTAGACTAATTAGCCTTTCACCTAGTTCAGGACACCCTACACATTATATAATGCACCTTTTATTGGCCAACCTAGTACACTGGGGCACTTTACTCATACTACTGGAACTTCACAGTATGTCGCCCTTTACAGGATCTATAATACAACAACCCATGATACAACGTAACGTAGCTGAGAGAAATATAAGATTACGAGCACGACTAACGAGAATCTTTGATCCTCTTATCAAATATGAAACAAACAACCTTTGAACCAAAATGGCCACTGAACCCAATCCCAAACCTAGCTTTCACAACTACAAAAGGCAGAACAACCTTCAAATAAATAGAGAAAAAAGCTGCACCTCCACAGCATCAATAAACCTTGCCTCACTCCCACCTATAAACTCCACACCCAAACTTAAAGGAGCCTTAATAAACGCTAGATCTCTAGTCGCCCATGCCATAGAAATATCCGAAGTCATCTCTAGTGAAGACTGCGACTTCCTAGCCATAACAGAAACATGGCTGCATGAGGCATCAGGCCCAGCACTATCCCTAGCTGTTCCTGACAACTACACTATCCTTAGAACGGATAGATGTGGATCTCGAGGTGGCGGACTAGCCATCATCGCTAAAACTAAGCTTGGTATGAGACTTACTCCTTCACCAACCATTGAATCTTGCGAGATAATGTCCACTTAGACTCCCACAGCTAACTCTCAAACTCTTAACCTCCATCTGATATATAGACCTCCTGGTCCCATCAAGACTTTCATAGAAGACTTATCTACCACCCTATCAGAAAATCTCAAGGACACCACCAAATCAATATTACTTTGGCGACCTTAACATTGGCTTCAATGATACCAATGACCCACAAGCCATAGCTGCCTCCAGCATTCTGACTGAACTGGGCGACACCCAACGAGTGTTTGAGCCTACACATATCAAAGGGAGAACCCTAGATTGGATTGCTGACCATAACTGCAAAATGTCCACCTTCACTATCTCACCCCAAATATGGACAGATCACCATCTCATTTCATTCTCATTGGATGCTACAACTCCTAAACTGCAACAACCTTGTGCACCACCTGCACTCACCAGAAACAAAAAAAATATGACACTAGACAAACTACTCCCCGGTATCATGCCCACTTTGAACGCTTTACCTAACAACCTAAACCCCAACGAATTAGTGGAAGAATTGAATAACATTATGAACAAAACCCTCAATGATATCGCTCCACTTAAGCTTAGAAACAGTAAACCACAGAGCCACCTGAACAACTGGTTCACCCCTCTCCTAAAAAATCTCAGATTAGAAAAAAGGAAATGGGAAAATACGTGGAAAGCCCACCCCACTCCGGAAGACAAACTGAAATTAACTAACATCTCATCGCAATATAAAAAAGAAATCATCTCAGCTAAACAAGAGACCTACAACAACAGAATTACACAATCTAATTCAAGCACAAAGAACTGTTCTCCATACTCAGAGAACTGGAAAATCCCATAAAACCTCAAGATAACTGCACTAAAGATAAAAATGGTGTTCTGAAATCCAGCATGCATTATCCAATAAAGTCCTAAACCTCCAAAAGAAAATAGAACTAAAACGAGAGACCTTAGCATCGGCCACATCACCCTCTATTAAAACGCTTCCCAACCTTAATCCAACCACCCAATTACACTTCTCCAAAGTCTCTATACTAGAGGTGGAGAAAGTAATACTTGGTCTAAAACCATCCAATAGCAAAGGAGACCTCTGCCCAGCACAACTTATCAAAGATGCTGCACGAGACCTAGCACCGTTCATCACAAAGTTGATTAATGCCTCCTTTAACACAGGTACCATCCCGAGCAACCTAAAAGAGCCCTGGGTGCTCCCACTCCTTAAAAAGGCAACCTTAGACATAGCTATTCCCACTAATTATAGACCGATTACTACCGTACCCTTCCTACTGAAGATTCTGGACAAGGTGGCATATATCCAAATCCAGAACTTCCTGGAACAAAACCAACTACTTGGCTCCCATCAATCCGGTTTCCGTCCACTACACGGCACAGAAACTGCATTGATTGATCTAAAAGCCCAAATAGATAAAGTACGAGATTCTGGTAAACCAGCACTTCTCCTCCTATTAGATTTATCTGCCGCATTTGACTTAGTAGATCATAAAGTCTTGTGTAACCACTTAGACACAGCAGCACATTTTTCTACTGAGGCTATAGTGTGGATCCAATCATTCCTTAGCGACCGCACCATGAGGGTCTTCTCACCCACTGCAGCTGCAGACCCCATCCCCATCACCTGCGGCGTGCCACAGGGATCTTGCGTTTCACCAACGCTTTATAACATTTTCACTAAGCCCCTGTTTGATGACTTGGACCACCTGGGTATCGTGTATACTAACTACCCTGACGATACTCAGATCCTCCTACCACTCACAGGGGAGGAAACACAAATGGCTCTCCACCTACGAGAAAATCAGACTCAAAGCTGCATCCCTCACATACAAATCACTTTATAATAAAGCCCCACAATACTTAAAGGACAGATTCACCAGAACACACTCCACCAGACAAACTAGACTAGCCAACACCAATCGCCTCCAAGTACCCCGATTCAAACTCGCCACCATAGGCTGAGCTGAGCTGCCCAATTGTGGAATGAACTACCTATCACTGCGAGGCTAGAACAATCTTTCACCAAATTCAGACAATATGTGATCACCTGGTTGACAACAACAAATGATAAATGAATGCATGAATGTGTTCCTACCTGTCTGTTGCCATGTTTTACTCGCCTGTAAACTTACAACTATTGTAACCTGTAACCTGTAACCGTGCTCTAAGCTGTACATCCTCTTACCTTCTACGCCCTTATACCCCAGGGTCCGGTGCGCATACTAAATACTAAACAAACAAACACATGACCCAAGGGCCACAGGGATGGCAGATTTCAATCCAATCAGGAAGATGGGACTCACAGACCAGCACCTCCTAGGAATGGAGGGGTGGGCATCTGGGTGTGGGTTCCCAAGTACAGTCAAATTTAGTGGGGAACTCCATGAGAGTAGGCCCACTAAGGGCATCCTGAAAACCTCTGCCCAGCTAGGACAGTGTGGGGGGGGGTACTCACCAAATTCTGGGAGAAAGGAGGAATCAGAAGACTCCTCTGAGCGCCCCAGGATACAGGAGACTAGGTCCCCACATTCTGCCAGCCATTCCCAGGCTCGCAGAATCCAGGAGAGCCTAGAAGACCAGACAGGCACCTCTGGGAGCAGTGCCTCTGAGTCAGAGGAGGAGTGGACCAGGGTTACCCGAACCAAAAAGGCCAATAAGGCAAAAAGGGCCTTGCTCAAGGACCCCCTAAAACAAATCAAAGTGATAAGGAGCGTCATCGCGCCCTATCATAAGAACGCAAAATATTCTGTTTGGGAGCACTTAGAGCTCTTTGAACAGATGATGGAAACTTTCTAGTTGAAGGACAGCCAAAGCTGTATTCAATATGTGAAATGGACCTTCTCTCCAGAATACTCCAGCTTCTTTGCGGGGCTGGAGGACCAAAATCATTCTAGATGGTCCACCTATAGGGCAGCCATCTTGAAGCATTTTTCTGTGCACAGAAATCCTCAGGAAGCTCGTAAGGCAGCCTACAACTTGCAATGTGGGGAAGATCAGGCCCCACAAGAATTTATTAAGGAGTTATAAGCTGAGGATGTTAGCTCCAATTTGACACTTCAATTTTGTTTCTAGCATGCACGGTACGGAAGTTATGAAGGTTTTAGTAGAGGTCAGTTTTTCTCAGAAAGAGTAAACATTTTCAAATGAAAGATGCGCTTTTGAATGTACAGCCAAGATTTTCTTTACACTAGGGAGTCTATGAAGATACAAGATACCCAACGGTACAGCCACCAGATCAGTGACGCCTCTGTCTGGCTTTTGCCCACCAAGACACTTGTCTTTCTCCAGCAAATATATTAGCACAAAGATGATATTATCACTACCATTACCAAAGGACTATAGGAATGATAGAAAGATTCCGGAAAGACAAAAGATTTTCTACAATGCAGTTCTGGATATGATAGAATGGGTTTGGATAGGATTACTTATGATAAGGACAATACTATGCTATAGATAGTCACTACTACTGTTTAGAATGGACCCATCAGGGATCTGGTCAAAGATATCTGGACTGGAATTCTGCTAGCCCACCGGACAGGTGCTCGGATTCTGTCTCAGCACGGCACTCTGGACACTGCACAACACTCTGGACTGGATCTGATGGGTTGGTTCTGGTTCACAGCTATCTGGTACAGCTCTGCTCTACTGGTTTGGATCTCTGGATTCTAGCAAGAGTACTTGGCAAGAAAGCAGAAACAGCACAGCCAGGCTGTTCTTTTGGTGCCCCTTGGAGGTCTGGGGTAAAATCTGGTTTCAGGATTTTAAAAAGCCAAGCTGAGAAGGGTTCAACTTTGGAATTGGGCCTCTCTGCTTTCAAAGGTCTGGATTCTTGGATATGGGTTTCTCCTACAGAGTGCTCCTCCAGCAATCAGTTGATGGGTGAATCTGTGTGTGTATCTAGGTCCTAAGCGGTCTCTATTTATGTATTTCCCAAAGGGGTGGGTAGGCTGAATTATACTAGGCACACCCTCTAGGAATCCTATTGGTTAGGGTCTGTCCTCTCCCCTGATTTGAGAAGGAAATCTGGTGCCATGATGATGCTGTATTTTACAATCCAGGGAGACCCTCCCCTTTGTTTCTGCACAATAAATCTATTTTTCATATAAGGCATATTTACAATATTACCAACTTGCTAGCGGTAACATATTTACATCACAGATTTAGTGGAGCAAGTATCCGTCCGAGTTCCAACTCGGTGAGAGCTTCGGTTCAGATTTGACAGTTTTTCGCGCTTTTCGTTGGGTATCCAATGTCAGATTTGTCCACATTTTTCTACATATATGTGCATGACATCTGGGCATAATCCTGTGAAGTTTCATATTTCTAGCATCATCACAACTGCTACAAAATCACAATTTCTATAGTCATGTCTCTGAACATAGCACAGAGTTCTGAGTAGTTTCAAAATTTGACCGGAATTTTCATGTTAACAACCTTATATTTTACAGATTTTTACAATTTTGCACAATTCTCTGTGTCTCATTTTCAAAAAGAAACTTTTTGTGGTTTACCGATACACATATCTGTCTGTCCCGCCCAAAGTTTTGCTGGGCCAAGAGCAATCCAGGCCTCTCTTCCTGCTGGCAGGGGTTTCTGTTGACACTTGAATTTGCATACCCTTTCAGTCCAGGAAGTCTATTGTCTCTCCACAGAGCAGCAGAGCAAATCTCCTCCCCCCTCCATTAACATCCAACCGAGAGTTCCTGGCTTTGCTGAGAAGCAGGAGAGCTGCCTTTGTTGGAGCAAACTGTGGAATGTGCTTGGAAGTCCTGTGGCTGGTATCATTTCACTTTAAAACCCAACTTGTTTAAATATGTCTTTGATAAAAATAAACTTACATTTCAAAATAGGCAAACAGATATCTAATTCCAGTATTTTTAAAACATAGAGATTATATAGCGGCAACCTATATTGCTTTTGATGGCAAGTCACTTCTTTTCAACAGTTTGATTTTAATGCACAAGTTTTAATCTGCCAGTGTAATTAAATGCCAGCTTTGACACAGGCGGCCAGCGGTACTGTGCCCATATTCTGACAGCTTTCCACAAACAAGCACACTTTTTAATGTGGGTATTCTCTGATAGATTTTGCTTTTCCTGACATAGTGCGCTTATGTGGATTCCTTAAATAAGGTGATGGTTAACACCCATCAAGGATGTTGGATCTTTTCTGATGTTTGGGAACCATTATTTTGCAATTTCAACAGCCAAGGAAAAATGGATTTTAGAGCACTTCTGGGTTTCCTTGCAATGAAGCACTGCCTTTTCAGGTAGTTCCATTTCCCTCTGTGGGCATCCCAATGACAGGTTTTGGCAGTGTGGCCTCCTGTTCCCCACTGACACAGGCAAATTAGATTGGCATCCAATGTTTCCGGTTTCTCTGTGCACAGGGCTTTTTGCAGCCATTCTGTTGGTTCTGGTGAAAGCAGCGCACAGTGATGTTGCAGGGCAGAGCCTAGTGGGTCAATGCATCCCGCACCTCGCCCTCAGAGTCTTTTGGCTCACTATACAGGAGTCCATCCTCCCAGTACACTTCACCCTTAGCCTGCTTCTCCACCTGCTTCTGTAGACCTGCCATAGTGGGACACTCTTTTTGGGTTGTGAAGAAGTCAGTCTGATCTGGGACCCCGGCTGATGCAAACTCATCCAGCTCAGGAAGGCCCTTCAGATATGCGCCCACTTGGTAATCCACCTCAGGTTCCTGTGCTACACCATGCAACTCTGAAGTCACTAAGGCCCCTGCTACCAAAGTAGGGGCCGCAGTGGCTACTAGCCCCTCTCCTGCAGGAGTAGTCAACTCAGTAGTCTGGGGAACTGGACTAGATGCTAGCGCCCATACTAGTCCTCCCAACAAGTTCTCTGGAAGCACTCCAGGCCCTAAGGCTATGACAGTTTTCAATCTGGTGATCTCTTTGGCCCTCAATCGGGTAGCCACTGCAACTAGCCCAGGATCAGGAAGATCGTTACCCAACAAACATGGGACACGGATTGAGTCTTTCACTGCTACATGGCACTGGGTCATTTCACCTCGCCAGCGCAACTCTACTATCGCCAAGGGGCACTTACTCTTTCCATCAAACCTACTTACGCTACAATCAATATACTGGCCTGGCTGTACTCCCTGCCGGGTGACAGCAATGATGCTAGCGCAGTGTCTCAGACCACACGAGTTTTGTGTCCATTAATATGCAGATGTTCTAGATAGAGATGAGTATTATTGGGAACTCAGATCTCTTCTGGAGACCGGTACCATTTCCACTCAGTGTAACCAATCCACATTCGACCACTCCCTGGCCTAGTGGGAAGTTTTCCTAGAAGTGTCCCACACTAATGATGGCCTCTTCCACAAGTCCAACATTTGCTATTGCTTGCTTGGGTAAGCAAGCAAGATCCCCTTTCCTATGGCCCATTTCCTTACACACAAAAAAAACCTTTGGATGGTGAGAACACAGGTGTCCCAGTGTTAGGGGTGCCTGCGCTCTTCTTTTCAGTGTGTACGGCTGAACTAGAATTTTGGGATTTCCATTAGTTCTTTTGGGAACCTGACTTCGAATAGGATTGGGTTGGACCATTATCCTTCCCATCCTTGTTTACTTTTTTGTCCGACGATTTCTCTTCCGGTTTGGGTGTGCTCGCCTGAGCCTTCATCTGGACTCAAGTACTCACAAACCTGTCGGCAGCCTTTGCAAGCTCCCTAGGGTCTGTGATAGTCTTGTCCACACGATGCTGGTGTAAGTCAACCTCACAACTTTTCAATACATGCTCACACCCAATCAAAGTGTACATCCCTTTAAATGTGTTAACTTTGTTACCAGTTACCCACCCGCTCAGATATTTCTATGAAAAGTGTGTGAACACTTCAACTGTCTGCCCACATTTCTTTCTGAGGTCTCTGAAGCTCTTGAGATACTGTTCTGAGGTTTTGCAGAACTTCCTAAGGAGGGCTGCCTTCATGCTTTGATGAATGGCCCTTTCCTCAGGAGTTAGCTGAAGAATTGCATCAGTCCCTGATGTCTGTAAGCGACTCATCAGGCCTGCACCCCACAGTGCCTCATCCACCTGATGCAGCTGAAAAGCAAGCTTGAGCGCTTCAAACCAGTATGAAATATCCTTCACCACTTTGTAAGCCTGCACTAAGTCTTTGGGGATGTGCCATTGTGGCTTATCACTGGCACTCTGGTTTGAGCCACTACTGCTGCTTACACTAGAGATGGATCTGTTGGCCTGCTCCAGCGTGACACTGTTTATGTTCCTCTACCAGTAGTCTCCTCTCCTCGAGCAGGAGCTTTCTAGACGCGACCTCATTAACAGCTGGAACAATTACGGGGCCAGTTAGAGACCGTGCTCTGGCCTGGGACTTGCGGGATTCTGCACTAGTCCTTGTCCTCACTGACACTCTCGAGTGTTGAGAAACCACATTTTCCCCCGGCGGGATGATTGGCGAGAAACACTGCTCATGCGGTCCTCCTCATAATTTTCCCCTCCAGGTCTTGTCCGTTCAGTTACACAGGGCCTACCCTGTCCCCTGGGGTCTTCTCCGCAACCACCCACGCTTATACCGAAGCTTGGAGGCTAGTCAACAACTCAGATTCATTAACCGTAGTGTTGTGAGAAAGTCTCCTCTCTTGACATAAGACGCACAAGACATCTTTAGTCCTGCCTTTTATAGTTTCCATGTCCAGATCAATAACTATTACTAATACCTAGCAGTGACTAAGCGTTGCCTGCAACAGTACTTTTATCATTGGGTGACTAAGCTGTGCACAAGGCTGCAACAGACCTGATCACTTGCCACCAATGTGACAAATCAACTTGCGGGGCAACACTGGCCCAGGGTTCAATATCGATTTCTAAAGCATCAATCAGCCCCACACCTCTAGTACCTCAAAAGGGATCTGAACAGATTGGAAGCACAAGTAAATTATAAACCTCCTTGTCCAGTTTTTGTAACATGGACAGAACGGCAGGCTTTTCTCCGCAAGGTCGTAGATCCCTGGTAAGTGGCAATATAGTGAAAATACAATTATTACCCAATGATAAAAGGGACTGTCCAGTCAAGGTTGTATACAAATATCTTCTTTATTATTATTACAACAGACCGTTCTAGCACACTACAGAATACAACCCACCCTGTCAGGGAACGCATAAAACAGACAGTTTCACAAAGGAAAGGGATGCCCTCTGGATACTGACAGGAGGGTAGTTCGTATAACAATTGGTGTTAACTGTTCAAGGTTATTTGGTTTCCGCACCAAGGAAGCAAGGGGTTGTAAATGTCACTGGGGGCATTCGAGAGGGACCAGGGGGACAGAACCACAATGTACCTGATTCTTGAGATGATCTTGATGCTCGAAAGCGTCGAGTCGGTTCTTCTGCAAGAGATACCAAGCCAGTCTTAGGCAACTTGAGAAAAATTGTCTGGCAACAGCAATGTTTCAATCCTCTGGGCGCCGGTAAAAATGTATCCCCATTCCCATTGAGCCCCATGGCTCAATGGGAATGGGGAAGGTGTTAGCAACGGTACCGTTGCTACCATCAAGTTCTGCTTGTGGGTGCCGGTACGGCCACCCAGTAAAACCTGGTGGATGTAAGGGCACCCGCAAGCAGAACCCATAGTATAGTGGTACGGTAACAACGGAGCCGGTAGCGATACTGGCGCCCTTGTTGCCGTACCGCCATACTTGTAACGAGGCCCATTATCTGTCTTCTAGAACTTGACAGTTGGTGCTCCCTCCAACCCACCCCTTCATGAGTGTCAACCCGTTTTCCAGTCTGTAAGTATGCAGTAATTTTCCACACTAAAGCCGCCGGCTTTGCAATCACTTTGGACCCAGAATTACCCTCAGGCCCTTCCTGTTGTACTTCACCGGTATCCTTACGGAGATCCTCAAGGGTTGATCTAATTTTCTTGTTACGAAGATTATAAGCCAGTTTTTTCACCTTCTGTTTATTATCGAATTTGACAATGTTTACCATTCACATCACTTCTCAATATGTTATGTGTTTCAGACAATAGCAGTGCAAGCAAGGGGAAAACTGAGCACTTGGTCTCAATTACTTCATTTTCGCTTTACAACACCACACCAATAGAGACCCGAAGAAAAGAAACATACCTGCAGAATTACCCTCCTCACCCGCCACACCGAACCGCCAAACAGTTGTATACTTGTCAGAGCATTTCAGTGAGCATGCGCACATGAGCAAGCATGTGAGAGGTTTGTACAAAACAAGTCCAGGTGGTGGAGGAGTCAACCCTTGTGACACGGAGAGCATGAGAAACAATGTATCCAGCAGCGTTCCCTGCCAAACCAGTGTACACTTGTCAGAGGACTTGCACTGAGCGCGTGTGCATGAGTGCTCGGGTAGAGGTTTATACAAAACGAGTCCAAGTGGCTGGAGTAATGCCCGTTATGAAATGAAGGGATAATAGTAGTACCCTTGTTTTGTTCCCCGATATAGGGAGAAAGATTCCAGCATACAGCGGCCACAATTAACCACTGGTTTTGATTTGCTGTACAATGCACAAATTGTGTTGAGAAATGTGCATCTTACTGAACATTGTCCCAATCCACCGAATTGAAAGCACTTTCCATTTCCATTTTTAAAGGATAGGGCTATTTTTGGGTAAGGCTCTTCCTTGGCATGAAATAGTTAGTGGTAATTTAGTTTACTTTATAGTTTAGTTTATTTCAGATGTATTATCATCCATAATAGTTTATCAGTATTCTTATGTGATCAAGTGATGTTCTTCCTGGCGCCAAACCTACTAGAAAATCAGGCTAGAGGTTGGAACATGTTGCTCAGTTGGTAGCTTTCCTGCTTTGTTTTGGGAACAACAGACATTCTAACCCTGTAAAAATCTTCTCTAAAGTCCTTCTTCAATTCAGCTTCCTTACATTATCTCATGGAACACTCAGGGTTTTAATCACTTACTTGGTATTGGCATTCCCTATGCAGATAAAACAAATATCATTTGTCTACAAGAAACCTGGTTGTGTTCACCACCAATTATGGAGGGTTTCTCTGTCATTTTGAATCCAGCGATCAGGGGCTGTAAGGGGAGACCCTCCTCACAGTTGCTCTTGGTGGTGGACATGTAGAGTAACTTGAGCATCATAAGGCACGAACACCCTGATCCCTAAATTCAGATGGCAGTTATAAAACTTGCTCGTGGTTTGGGGTATGACAATTATATTGTCTGTAATCTCTATTGGAAGCCAGGTGTATAGGGAGTCGAATTGTTCATAGACACATTAACCAACACCTTAAAAACACAAGCCCTGAAGCATACCCGGACACCGAGATTGTCATTTGTGGAGACTTCAATCTGCCTCACTTCGAGCTCCTCGGAGACAAAAAACCGAGAGACAACTCCAAGAGGGGGTTGTGGACACAAAAGGTCTGGGGTAGAAATTTCCACAAACTCAATGGTCACGTTTTTGGTGACATTCCAGGGTGACACACATGGAAAGGATTGGGGAAGGAGAGTATAATTGATCATGCTTTCGTCACCAAGAAGCTCTTGAAGTCTGTTAGTAAGTTCAAAGTGAGAGATTCCGCCAGTAGTGACCACAACATTCTATATGTTTATTGGTCGACTGAGCACAATCCACCCAAAAGAACATTAACGCCTGCTTTGGAGGTTAATCTTGGGCGTAACAGATTGAGGATTACCTCTAATGATATCATGAGACTTCATTCAAAACTGTGGGCCCCCAGGACTGAAACTAATAGTCTATCTGAGAAAGAAGATCTAGGGCTCCATTACCCGGTAGGCGGTGAGCCATGGCGCTAGTAAAATACCGGCACCGCCTTGGCGGAAAGGGGATTTACCGCCCCATTCCAAGGTTGGAGGGGCGGTAAATCCCCTTTCCGCCATTGCCCTTCCCCATTCCCATTTCTGCCCCATAGGGCTCTATGGGAATGGGGAAGGCGCTAATTACGGCACCGCAATTTTGCGGTGCTGTAATTAGCTCCGAGGTGCCTTAGCGGGTTGGATTTTAATGCCTGCAAAAAGCAGGCGTTAAATCCCCCAACCCGCAAAGGGACCTCGTAGTAAGGCGGTAAGGATTTACCGGTACAGGTATTTTACCGGTACCGGTAAATCCTTACCGCCATCCGTGTAATGAGGCCCTTAGATCACCCCAGATTGCTGTTAGACTTTGTCTCAGCAGGTGGTCAATCATCCAAGCCTGATTTCCTCCCAAAACACTTGTTTAACTGGGCCATCCAAAACTGGAAAATAGTCCTGCGAGTGTATGTGAGATCTATTCGTAAAGTTGGAGGTCTCGGAATAAAAGATGTCTTGAGGAGACATCGTCAGACTTACCGCAACAGGCTGAAAAGGTATAAAAGGAGGTTGGACCTCGCTGATTCCAAAATCATGCTAACCCAAATGACAAATAAAAATGTGGAAATTAATCAATTGCATGGGGACAACCGCTAGAGCGATTCAAACCAACGCAGTCCCCGATCACCTATGGGTGAAGAATTACTTTGATCTGTTTGGAAATCGGGGCAAAGAGAATGATCTAGCCCAAACTCAAAAAGTGATCCCATGGGTGTTTGATTTTGATAAAGACGACATTCTTCAGCTCATAAACAAAGCGAGCAATTCTAGTGCCCCAGGGAAGGGGTCTGACTAACGTAATGCTTAAAGCTGATCGATTGGGCTTGGCCAGATATTTTAAAAAATTCAGATTTAAGGAAGAGTCCCAGATTCGTGGAAAACATCTATAATTGTACCAATCTTCATGAAAGGATCTCGGGACAATCCTTCCAATTATTGCTCGCTGTGATTGGAAAAATATACGCAACATTGGTATTGAAGACCCTGAAGCATTGGATTTCGGATTCGGCAGGCTTCGACCGCCATCAAACAATTTGGGACCTCCCTGAATGTTTTTCTATTGAACATTTTGAAATCTAGGGCACTCATGAGCAATAAACATATCTATCTGGTGTTTGTGGACCTCAAACAGGCGTTTGACTCGGACAACCACCAGTTGCTCTGGAACAAACTAAAAAATATGTGGCTGTCCTTAGTGCAGCTATAAAATCCTTTTACTCTGACCCCAGTGTCAGAGTTAGACATGATAATCAAGGCCATCTCTCTGAAATATTAAAATTAGTCTTGGCCTCAAACAAGGCGGCCTCTTAGCAGCGGAGTTGTTTAACTATCATTTTTCGGATGTGGGTTCTTCACTACTTGAAGTTGGATCTTTTCCACTGAAAATTTGCGAGCAATGTCTAGGCCACCTGCTTTATGCAGATGACTTGATCTTGGTCAACCAAACCCACATCAGTCTCCAACGTCAGCTAAATAAACTTCAGGAGTACGTCATAAGAAACAAACTTAGGATCAATGTAGCAAAGACAAAAATTCTAATTTTGGAATCGGCTCTTGGGAGGAAATAATCTAGCACACGATGGCACTTAAATAAAGAACATGTAGAGGTAGTAACCACCTTTGTGTATCTGGGGATGTTGAAAAACACGAGGCTTAGCAACGCCCCGAGGATCGTCCAACTGAAAATGAAAATCACCCGTTTAGCCTCACAAGCACGAATTTTGCTAAAGAGTTTTGGCAAATTATCTATGGTTCCGGTCATCCAATTCTATAAAACTAAAGTGATGGCAATAGTCACTTACAGTGCAGAGATCTTTAAGGCCACGGACGAACATGGTGGACAATTCTTGAGGGTAGGATCTGAAGGAAAGTGCTGGATCTACCAAGGTGTACACCTATGTCTGTAATTAAGTACGAATTGTGTCTAACCTCCCTATGTGCAATGATGGAGTGGAAAACTCTGTCATTGTACAGAAAGTGCCTTAACAACCCCCCAGTCCGAGGGTTCAAAATCTTGAAAGATGCCTTGCATAGCTCTGTCGAGCCTATCCTAAATGATTGGTTTGCAGCATGTAATAAAAGACTGAACACGCTTGGTTCTTCAGAACTAGAACTACTGTCCAATCCAGATGTCATTAAAATCAAGTTATGGAGACAATTCGGATCAATACTATTAGAGCAAGAGATCGATACAAATCTTACACAAATTTCAAGGTCAAATGTAGACAAAGGAATTTCATACTAACCTACCTTGGACTGTTCCCATGCCCACTCACGCAAGCAAAATTATTAAGGTTTAGATTGAACCTCCTCCATACAAAAGAAGTACTGCTAAACAGGAAACAATGGCAAGAGCCGGACATCAACTGTCGATTCTGTCATAAATTAGATACCAGTGAAACACTCTACCATTTAACAATGCTATGTGAAGGGTTAAAGGAGAGAAGAACTCTATATTTAAGCACAATAGTTAATAGCTGTTCTTCGATGTGTGTTGATGATTGGTGGTTCAAGCTCATGAATGGGGATAATTTGACCCAGACCATTGCCTTACTTGGGTTTATGCATGACCTCTTTTTGGAATCAGTTTAGAGGCTGCCTAAAGGCAAACACAAAGAACCTTATAGTGAAATTACTGACTTTTGTAGAAAGCCCTTAACCTTGAAAATTGCAAACAGGCAAAGATGGCAGATGGTTAGGTTGTCCACACTGCGATTTACTAAGACATAATTGTTAAAAGCAATTGGAACTTTTACCATGTATTGCTATAAGTATATCATTATGCTTTTGGGTTTTATGCTTCCACTTTGTAGTGTGATAGTCTGTATTTGTTTTTTACTTTTCCTCTTCTCTTTGCCCTTTCTCTTTTTTTGAGATTGATGTTTTGTTGAATTAGTTTTAATTTTTAAGTGAAGGATGATATCTGTTTGTTGATGTAATTATTTTGATTTATAAAGATTTGTATAAACCAAACACTTAAATAAAAAATAAAAAAAATATCTTTGTGGTAAAGGTGATTCTTTTTTTCTTTTATATGTTGCAATATTCCACATGTAGTGCCCATCTCGCGGGGCCCTTTGGTGGTTAATTTCTTCGATGGCTGCCTCTGTCTCTTCCAATTACATTTATTCTTCCCATATATATTCTCGCTGCCTGTCACTGCTTGTGAGTTGCGTTATTTTCCCATGAAAGAATCTTCATGCTGCTTTCGTTGTAATTCTTGGACGTTACACAGACTTGTTTACTATTCTGCAAACATTTGAAGGTCACATGAGGGTTTGATGACAAGACTTTCCATCTGATTCTTGAGTAATCGTTCACTACAGTCCATTTGATGCTCTTCCAAATAGACCAGCCTCAACTACTGTGTTTTCCCATATTCATAAAGGTTCTGGCACACCCTGAACAATGTATTTTCTGTTATTTTCATGAACATTTTCTTTAAGTAAAATGAAGGCATGATCAGTGAATTTCCTTAGGGTTTTGTTTAGCAGTTCTCACCTATATTCCCTTCTAAAAGTTTAATGTAGTCTTTTCCTCTCCGGGCTTGCTTTCCTATCGTTTTTCCTAGGTGTTAAGTAGGGGTGAGAAAATGTTCACCCATGAAGCAGAAAGTGCGGGATCTGCACTGGAATCCACTTCCGCCCGTTCTGTGGTTTTGCGTGGATCATGGTGTTTCGTTCCCATGTTAGTTGTGTGTCGAATTATGAGAAACATCGCCCAGGTCTTTTTTTTCGATTCATGCCCATTTCATGCAGCGACACAAGAAACATTGTGCATGTTTTTCCAAACCATACTAGTGTTACGCAGTGGCACGAGAAACTTTGCGCGTTTTTTGTGATTTGTGATAGACTCGCTCATTGACATGAGAAACTTTGTGCGGATTAATTTTCGATCTGTGCTAGGTTCACGACATGACGAACTTCATGCGGGTCTATTTCGATCCATGGTAGTTTCGTGCAGTGGCACGAGAAACTTTGCTTTTTTTTTTAACTGTGTCAGGTTTGCGGTGCAGCATGAGAATCTTTGCACAGCTTCTTGTTTGAATCATAATAGGTGCACACAGAGACATGAGAAACGTCATGCCGCTCTTCTCGATGTGTGCAAGGATCGCGCAGTGGCACGAGAAAATTCATGCAGGTGTATCTCTGTAAAACAGAGAAAAACAGAAAGTTTAAGGAGATATTCTTACCTCCGGTCGCTCAGCTCATGTGGAGCTATCTCGTTCATTCATCAGAATACAGTGTTGTGACCGTTACTATGGTGTTACTTAGTAAAAACCAATGACGGTTATGTAAAGCAAAAAGTGTGGCAATTTTGAAAGCTACCATAAGTGATTGGAATAGAAGGATGAACACTTTAGTTACTATACTGACTATGTTAAAGGTGGCTACCGGGTACAACACCCTACAGAAATTAATAAGTCCCGTTGCCTTTACTACTAGGCAATTGCGCACTGTAAGTAGTAAAGACAGAATTAGTTTCCATATATATAACTACACTAATAGCGACGAGGTTAGTTGTATATATGATAAGCATGGAAGTAGGTCAGCTTGTATTAGCTCTATATATTGGTGCTCATCTGATTTTGTGCCATTCCACAGCCTTGTTAAGGCCTATTTTATTGCTTTTACTGAGAAAAATCAGTTCTTATTCTCTTATGAACAGCTTCTCTTCCTTCATAATTTGATTGGTGACTTTAATGACTTGTAGCATGGTCCATTTGAAATCTTCCCATCCATGGTTCACTTTGATGAAATGTTTCACCATAGGTGCCTGCTCTATTTTGTTTTTAAAGCAACTTCTATGTTCAATGATTCTGGTTTTTATTTTTCTGTTGGTTTTGCCAATATATTTCAGATCGCATGGACAGGTAATCATGTAGATGATGTGATCTGTATTGCAATTAGAAAAGGAATTCTGTTTCCATGCTTTGGTGATTCCTATATCTACCTCTTTAGATATAGTATAGTGAGTTTACATATTGTACATTTACCAGATGGGTAGTGCCCTATTATAGGATTGAGGCCCCATGTACAGGTCAAGCCTTCGATGTGTGCAGTCTTGATAGGTAGTTGACTTTTACTCACAGAGTTTCCTATGGAGGTGCTTTTTTTGTATGCAAAGATAGGTTGTGCCTTGTTATGTTCAGTGGGAGCAAATACATTCCAATGTTTTTAGATGATGTTCTTGATGGCAAGACTCTGGTTAGTGAATGTGGAAACACAGATCAAATGGTAATCTTTTTGTTTAAATGTGTTCTCTTCTAATAGGGCTTCTCTGTTGTTATTTAAAGTTCTTTTGGCTGCTAACCTCTGTTTCTCCGTTTTTTGGTTAGTGTGTGTGCTTCCGCTTCAAACGCTTCTTTCTGACTGCTATTTCTCTGTAGGCAGAGGAATTTACCAAAAGGTAGATTGTCTCTTAGATGTTTTATATGATGGCTGTTATAGTCCAGCAAAAAATTACAGTCTGTCGTTTTATGAAACGGTTTTACTAAGAGTTGACCATTATCATGTAAAATAGTATTATCTGGTAAATTTGAGGATTCATTGCTCTTACTCATAGTGAATTTAAGATGACGATTCTGTTTGTTTAGCCATTCAAAAAATTGGTCTGCTATTTCGTTGGTACCTTCCCATATTATAAAAATGTCATCTATATAGTGAGTCAACTTGAATATAAGGTGCTTAAAGGGATTTGTGGGTGCATATATGGTCGCTTTTTCAAACATTTCCACATGTAAATTGGCTAGGCTCAGGGCCGTAGTGGCTCCCATGGCCTTACCTTCTATTTATTGGTAAAACTCTCCCATAAACTCGAAGTAGCTTTTAGTGAGCGCCATTTCTATGCACCACATGATGAATGAATTAGGTACTGAATCTTGGTCAGTTCTGTTGTGGAGTATTTCTTCTATGGTCTCTAGTGTAGCTTGTTGGGGAATATTAGTGTATAATGACACTATGGGCCTCATTACACGGACGGCGGTAGGGATTTACCGGTACCAGTAAAATACCGGTACCGGTAAATCCCTACCGCCTTACTACAAGGTCCCTTTGCGGGTTGGGGGATTTAACGCCTGCTTTTTGCAGGCGTTAAAATCCAACCCGCTAAGGGACCTCGGAGCTAATTACGGCACCGCAAAATTGCGGTGCCATAATTAGCGCCTTCCCCATTCCCATAGAGCCCTATGGGGCAGAAATGGGAATGGGGAAGGGCAATGGCGGAAGGGGGATTTACCGCCCCTCCAACCTTGGAATGGAGCGGTAAATCCCCTTTCCGCCAAGGCGGTGCCGGTATTTTACCGGCATGAGCCATGGCGCTAATAGCACCATGGCTCACCGCCTACCGTGTAATGAGGCCCTAAATCTAGAGCTACATCTAGACCTATCAGCAAATTAGCTTTTGGGTTGAAGTCTACATGTTCAATTTTCTGATTGCGTCAGTGGTATTTTTTAAGCTTGTCGCCATGTTGGTGACAAAACCTTTAAGATAATGGTCTGAAAATTTGGAAAGAGGTTCCAATACAGAGTTTATACCTGCCAGGATCGTTTGTGAGGACTTTGTAATTGTCTGCCTTTTGTAGTTGACTAAGACATTTGTCTATATAGTCTTTCTTGTTGAGGATGACTATACCTCCTCCTTTGTCCGCTCTTCTGATCAAGATATTCTCATTGTTAGCAAGGTATTTAATTTTTCTGCATTGCTAAGGTTTTGGAATGCTTTGATTTTTTTAGATTCAAGTTTTTCTACATCAGCTAGAACTTTACGTTCGAACACTACTGATTCTGGTGAATGTGTATTGAAAGGGGGGTGAGAACTCGATGGTTCCCTTAGCCCTGTACAGTTAGTAGATATGGGAGTGTCGGTGTTCATGAAGAATTCTGTGATATATATTTTTCTCATGAATTTATAAAATTCCCTACGAAACTTAAACGGGCCATGTTCTTTAGTATAGACAAAACCCAAGCCTTTATTTAGGGTTAGTTCCTCAATGTGGCCAAGAGTATAGTCAGATAGATTGACTATGAGCAATTCCTGCTGCGTGTTTGTCTCCCGTCGGCTTCCCAGCCTCCCCGGTTTGGTACTCTGTATAAAAAAGGCCTTGTCAATGTATTCCTACCACCATTTCCAGATCGTTTAGCAGACTGCCCCGTTCCTCTCTTGCTGTTCCGATTGGTTTCTGGGTCTTCTTGTTGGTCATCGTTTTCACTACTGTCATTGCTGGTACTGTATAAGTTCATTCTGTATCTAACTCTCCTATTTTTGTTGAATGGGCCATTCTGATGAAGGGAGCTATAATTGTAACCATCTTTAGTATACAGAAATGCATTTTCATGGCTAAATCTTGGAAGATCTTTTTTCAATCTTTGTATATTTTCTTGCATGTTTATTTGTTTAAACTCTTTTATTTCTTTTTCTATGTCCCCAATTCTTTTTTATAATTGTCCTCTTCTATTTTATTTAGATCAATTTCTCTCTTTTGTGTAGTTTCTTTCGATGTATTTATGATGAGGATAAGCCAATCTCTCCCGCAGCGGTTAGCCATGTAACTCCATTGTGTTTTAAATTTGGCATTATCTAGAAAGAGTCTTGGTTTGTTATGAACGTTCAGTACTTGTGGTAATGATTAATTTTTAAGATATTCTAGCATAATAGCTTCATGGAGCTCTGTGCATATTAGTCTTTTCCGTTGCTGTACAACTTCGTCCCAATCATTAGGTTTTTGGTTGTTTCCTCCCATATCAATATCATTCAGAATAGAGATTGCTGCCATAAGGGCTGCAGCGTAATCATCGCTAAAGGCTAGAGTTCTCTCTTCCACCATTTTAACAACTCCTTTTTGGGGTTGATAATGCAGAGCAAGTATTTCCCACCTAAGGTAATCCCATGACACTGGCTGCCACGATGTACGTAGATAAATTGAGGGAAATCCGGGTCACAATGTTTATCGATCTAAACATGCATACTCTATCCCTTCCCTGATAGGGCACCTATTATAGAACAAAAGAGGGTAGAGTGATCCCAGCCTGTAATGTTGATTGTTTAATGGGAAACAACAAATTGTAAATCAAACACAATAAATACATTCTGTTAATTCCAAAGGTGATGTATAAAATATCCATAAAATAAAGAGTCATTTTATGGATAACTACAATAAAACAGTAATTCATGCAGCATTATAACACACTTCTGAGTAGTAGTATAGGAAGTTCTGAATACATTTTTCTTCTTCAATGGCGTAATATTGACTCTGTGCTGCGAGTATTAGAACACATATATTGTCTAAGCTATTCAGCCTAGGCATTTATCTCAACATTTTTCTGTTCTGTTCCTTTAGATGGTGAACATTCATCAGGAGACAGTAAACTTAGTGGTAACTCTTTAGAGAGGCACACTAATGTGGCTCTCTACAATTTTGGTGTCCTGTAGGTCCATACGCACACAATCGTTAATAGCTGCTGGCACATTACAGGCTGTGGTAAAAACAAAAGACCTTAGAAGCTATTAGTGCTTTGTCTATAGGTTGAAATAAACAGTATCTCTAAACCAATCACTTAGAGTAATATTACCTCGATTGGCCACTCTTTTTATACACAGGGGTGGCAGAACAGTGGATTGTGAATAAACTGATTGAAATCTTACTGATTGCACTTACGCAGATGGCGGAACATAATTTAACAATTTCACCCAGCCCTAGTGCTCAGCTATTGCTTCACAGATTCTGTTTCATGAAAAAGAAAATAACAGTTTTTTCCCCAGCACAATGTGACAAACTGTGAAACATCTGCCAAATGCTGTAAGGAAGTGAGAGCTATGTGTTACATCATGCATCACAAGTTACCACAGCAATATAGTTACATCATCATGCAAAAGAATTATAGTTCAAGCTAAGGAAGAGTTTAGGAGCCGCTAGTGTTTGACTTTTAAACTAACAAATATTTGAAAATATAAAAGGAGTCAGTGGGTGCCCCCTTCTGTAGCATGGCTTTGTGTAACAAAGTGGACCTCCAGTACTTCAGGTAAGTTACAGGTTCCTTTATTGTCCATGTCCAGTACTCTTCCTCAAGACACAGGGATGGTAGGGGACACAAGATGACAAGGGAAACACCGGGCTCACCCCCACACCCATCTTCTCAGCTCACTCTTCTCACTCTCACTCCCAACCGTCACTCACAGAACCTCGCACACCAACATTCTACCTAAACATTCCAAGTAGGTGATGTCACACACACCACCTAACCTGAAAGCAGATTACTACACTTTGCAGGATAATTAGTGTTTTTTTTTAAACAATCCTTGATTTCGAGATAGTGAATGCTTATTCGGTGTGTGTGTGTTTGTGCTTATATGCGTGTTTGTGTGTGTGTATTTAGTGGATGGATTTGCACAATCAAAAACCACGCTGAATAGTCATTCCTTTCACCAGTATTCATCCTCATCCGTACACCACTCCAGTCAACCAGAGTGCCCTTCAAGATTCCAAGGCATACATTTTCTTCTAGATATTGCTGAAGATATTGGGCATCATTATGAGGTGGGCGGTCAGGGATACCGGACACCGCTAAGGAGACCAGTGCCGGTAATCCCTAACCGCCCAATTCCGAGGTCCCTTAGCGGGAACCGCAAGGGACGTGTGGTCGGACCACACGTCCCTTATGGGTCCCGTTAGGGGACCAGGGCACTAATTACAAGCCTGCCATTAGCAGGCCCGTAATTAGTGCCTTCCCCATTCCCATTGAGCCCTATTGGGGCTCAAATGGGAATGGGGAATGTCATTTGGAATGGGGATTTACCGGGTCTGCCTAGGGTGGAATGTCCCGGTAAGTCCCCACTCCACAAGGTCGGACCCGGACAAGATTTTGGAGGCAGCCATGGCACTAATTACGCCATGGCTACCTCCAAAGTCATAATTCGGCCGATTGTCACTTTCAGCTCCTTTCGATTCTGTAATCCACACTCTTCAAGACTTTAGACCAATTATTTCAGTTTATTTTCCCTTTGAGTTCCCCATCTCTGAGCTCTACACATACAGTTGCCTCACAACTTTCATATTTTTGTGATCACACCACATTGACCTCTACTGTGCATTTAAACCAGTTACTTGATGGTCCAATCAATACTTGCTTGCATTTGCAAGGTCTCACTAGATATGCATCTTTGGGCCACCTTGCGATATAACCATTTGTTGAGTTTTCCTCGCTTGATTCTTACTTCAATAAGTAACTTTATTTCACACTTTCTCATGTTAAACACTGTCACTGATCTTTGAACATGCATTAAGGGTAAATGCTTCTCATTAGTATTCTTTCAATTCATCCACTTCTAGGGCATCGTTCATGCACATTAATTTTAACACTTCCATCTTACAATCCCTTGCACTGTGTAAGGAAGGCATGGTATCAAACAGTAAGACAGACCACAAGTGACCACAGTTCAAGGGTTTTTATTGACCTTAAATTGGGTTTGAAAAACACCTATCTAATCCTAAGTCTAATGATGGGAGCAAGTTACAATCATCAAATATTAATAATGCGGTCCTAGTGGCGGCTTGTCAAAATTAAAGGGCCTATATTAATAAACCTATTGGCAATCCTTACTTCTGAATACAAATAGTGTGGAAAACAATGTTATACAAATGAAAAGTGCTCAGTGTCAGCATACTTGAGCCGTTGGCTCCCCTTGCCCACGTTTTCAGCTTGGGACAAGGCGGCACACTCAAGCTTAGCACATACTTTGGCTTTTTCAGACGAGGATGCAATTAAAAATCTCAGTATCAGGTCCTTCTGTGCCAAAGTCTCTTTGCCATTCAAAGTCTCTTACTTCAGAGGGACTGATGTGACAAACAAACATTCACAGTTCCTTTCTCCTCAGATTCTCGTTTGCACAACTTATCTCTGATGATTCTGTTTTCACCTTGGGTCCCCTTCTGCCAGGCCCAGACTCACTTTAACACAAAACCTTCAATTAGTCTCCCTCAGCGGGGCTCGGACCAATTTATCTAGTTTTTCCAAACATTCTTTCCTGTATAAAAATCTAAGACTTTCGAGTGTGTGCGGGTTTTTCTTGACCTGTCGCAGAACCACTTCAATTTACAATTCTTAAACTTTCAATTTTGCCCCTTCTAAACTGGATACCTTACAGAGACCTTCGATTGAGCAACCACACAGTGCCGGACCACTCTGTCAAAAGTATTGTATGTTTTCTTTTCAAAGTTCAAACACTCATTAGCAGTTCAACTTTACTTGCGCTTTTTATCATACGTGTTTTAACAATGTTTCTTCCAGCGCTTTCCATAAAATGTTGCTGCTTGCAACCTTGGCTTCAACACAGTCTGGTCTTGTATCGGTCTCCACAACTCACCGGCTGTGTTGATTTCACTCATGCTGCTTTGTTCTCGGAGCCAGGGTCGATACCACAGAGGCTGCTACTTCTCCCCACCATGATAAATGATGCAGGAGGGCCCTGGGTATCTCCAACACACAATGCAGGATTCTTCATCCCTATTTCCTGGTCTTATGCTTTCTACTTTCGAGGACTCTTAAAAAAAATGGTTCCTTGTCGTAGAGGTCAAGGGAGCGTCCCTCCTTGCGATCCCCTCCTGTTTTGCTGTCTTTCTTCTCTCGTCCAGCTGTCACCTCGAAACTGCTGTTTCCTCGTGTGCTTTGCCTCGCTCAGAGTGGCTCTCGTGCCCTGCCTTTTATCTGTGTGGGAGGTTTAATTGAAGTCAGATGTGAGCAGTTATCAGAAATTGCCTGACCTCGCGGAACAATTAATTGGGACACGTCAGGTACACGGCGCAGGTGTTAGTCTGTTTTCTCCCATAGCAGGCTGTCCATGTGAAAGTGTTTGAGTTGTAAAAGGGGGGATGGAGTGGTCAAGGTGTTACAGGGGAGGGGATACCGCGTCTCACCATCTGGCGTCCCACTCCCCAAAGACCCCTCACCCAGGTGAGCCTCCAGCCCTGTTCCACCCCAAGGAACTGGATCCAAAAGTGATAGCCGTTTCCTGGCTACCTGGATGACAGATCCTCAGGGACTAGTGGGTGAGACACCTTCTGGTTTCTCTCAACTGCCACCTCTTTTTAATGCATAAAATCTTTTTTGTCTCCTTGATTGACTAATCGAGATATGCATGTGCCTGGTTCTTCATATGATTGCCTTACTTTTCCATGTACACGCTCCCCTCTACGCGTACCTGTATTTAGTACCGGTAATCTTAAGCACTCAGCCCTTCTGCCAGGTCACAAGTTCTTTGGACCAACGGGAGATTAATTTGCCTACATAATGATGACACACTACACACACTCTTGGCACCATGACACAATATCTGTGCTCTGTTATTAGCTCACAGCTAAAGCATTGGAGAGTTATCTTGTCTAAACCCCAGGGAATTATACATTTATGGGCTCCAGAGTCTTATCTTGCCCCATATTAGGTGCCATTTGTCATGATTTCCTTGGAACCACAAGGTTAAACTCAGAATGCTGACCTTTAACGAGAAGGAAGCCCCTCCACCCAGCATGCATCTCAGCTGACAGGAAAGGCCTAACACCTTTCTATGGGACATGGTAGCACATGGTCATCGGTTCTGATTAAAGAAGACGTATCTCCTTTGACTGAATACAACACTATTCTATGCTGAATTACGTATGGGATTATTGATTGCTTGGGTTTGTTCGCCTCCAGGGACGTAATTTGGGGGATACCAGGGGTCACACCTGCGACCCCTGAGGTCTCACTTGCTACCCCTACGGTTTCCCTTATTATCCCTCAAAAGATATTGTAAAAAAAAGTATCACAAAAAATATGTTTAAATTGAAGCTCTTGGGTTGTGGCCAGTGCAATGTGGCTCTTTGTTTCTGAAGTGGCTCTATTTCTTGTTCAGGCCTCTTTATAAAACAGGGGGTTCCACAACTGTAACACTTTGAGCAGTGACCCTAAAAAAGAAAAAAATAGGAATAGCAAATAATTTGCCTCTCTGGAATTCTATACAATAATTGCTGGACTAATTAAAGGTTTATTTCAGGCACACTTCAAGGGATGAGTTACTGATTTAGTCTGTTCTTAAAAACCTCAAATTGACATTTCAGACAAGAACTTCCAAAAAGCATTTAGAGTAGAATAAGCATGCAATTCCGACTATGGGCCTCATTACGACCCAGGCGGAGGACCATGGTGCTTTTAGCACCATGGTCCATGCCGGTGTCCGCCATGGCGGAATGGGGAATTACCACCCCATTCCGAGGTTGGTGGGGCGGTAATTCCCCATGCCGCCATGGCCCTTCCCCATTCCCATTTTTGCCCCATAGGGCTCAATGGGAAATGGGAAGGTGCTAATAACGGTACCGCAAATTGCGGTACCGTTATTAGCACCAAAGTCCCTTTGCAGGTCCCTACTTTAACGACTGGAAAAACCAGCGTTTAAGGTCGGGTCCCGCAAAGGGACCTCTTAATTAGGCGCTAAGTGTTTAACGGCGCCGCAGCCTTTTACAGCGCCGTTAAACACTTAGCGCCTGGGTCGTAATGAGGCCCTATGTATTTTGCTTTTCGCAAGTTACAGTTGTAGCATGCTTTTTTATGCTGTTGTCTCTGTTACTATCATCACAAGACATTCCATCTTGGTGTCCTCCGTCACTTGACAAAATTCTTATGCCTAAAAGCTTGTGTACTGTGTGGAATTGTTTGGCCATAGCATATAAAGTTGCCCTTGATTTCATTATGCCACAATGAATGCTCTGTTGTAATCTTTCCCATCTCCATGGCATGCTGTTCAGAATGCTTGTTTGCATGTGTGAGGTAACGAGTACCCAGTCTACGGGATGCCATGTGAGTGCGCTGCTTTCCCTGTGCTACTCTAAATTCTTTAATACACAGTTATGAACCCTCCTAATGGTATGTATTTTGCCTGGCTCTGAAGCCTGAAAAGTAGATCAACGCAGGCTTGACATGTGACCAACTGTGCACCAGACCTGCAGATGAACTCGGCTCCTGTTAAATCTGAGTTACCAGCTTAATGGTATCCACTACAAAGTGGAATTTGCTTTTTGACTTTGAGAACATTCAGACATGTAATTGCACGTTTTATTATAGTCGGTTTGATAGAGCCGGTGGGATAGCTCAGTGGGTTGAGTTCTTGCTGCTGCAATGTGAGTGTGAAATGCAGGTTGCAGGTTGGTTCGAATCCCGGCAAGGCTAACTCAGCCTTTTATCCTTCTGAGGTTGTTAAATGTGTACCATCACAGGCTGGTTGATATTGTCTGTATATTTGTTCTATATAAAGTGCCAAGCGTAAGTGCTACATAATAACACATCATTATCATTTGGCCATGGATGTCTGCTTGCATTCATAGTAATTTGGTAATATGGGCCTATACACACTGATATTAATGCTGCATATGGTGATCCATTTTTGTATGAAATGTATATTACATTACAGTGATATCGTAACCATATTTTTCATAGTGTACTTAGAAACAATGCTATGTTGTGCCACTTACTGTTTGTCAAGAGTTGAAAGGTTGTGTTCCATCACTTTCCATGAGGTCACTTTGGGTTGCGGTCAAATGACATCACTTCCTGTGATGTCATCAGAAGACAAGGGCCATGTGTAGTCACTTCCGTTACCCCTGGCATTCTGGTGAAATGACGTCCCTGTTCGCCTCATAGGAACTCAAGGCATGTGCCCTCCTTCAAACCTTTAACATGAGCACATTTTAAACAACACTTGCACCTTATTAAACAGGATAGAGAAGAACAAACAGAATGGCATAATACATCAGCACAACAATTGCAAAATGTACATTGATAATGAGTCAAAAATGACTATTGTATAAAATAGTACATTTTATTCACACACTATCCCACCGTTCTCTCTTTAATGACTCACCAACAAATCAAATCAAACACCTTGCAGGGTCCATGTCGTATTTCTTATCAAACCATGTACATGAGCAGGGGCAGCAAGAAACCACATTTCAAAAACTACAAAGCTGCTCTGCTCATACCCACGTGGGCTAATCCCACTTCTCATTAAAAAAGCCAAATGATTCAACAACAACAACTAAGTCAAAGGAAAACCTGCAAATTCTAGGCATTCAAGCTAAACAAGAGCATGTATCATGACATCTCTTCGTAAGAATGAAATACAAATGGCAAAAACCCAAAACCAAAAGGAAATAATAAAACGCAATAATCAATAATATATCATAATATATCACAAGATTGCAAAAATTAAAAGCACAATGCAATAATCAAACCACACTGTTAAATTAATCAATCATCCATTTAAAAAATGTAATGACCAGCACGAGCACAAATCTAAACAAAATATTCCCAGCAAAATCACTTTATATGATGTCTGCTTTCAAATCAGACATGTCATCCTCTCCTGCTGTGGCCTGTCAGCTGAGACAGGACCCTCTGACAACATTCACCCTGCTTTGATTGATCTGATTAGCCAGCCTCCTCTATACAGGCTTGCATGGCATCATATAGACCTTCTATATGGAAAACCCTTAATTTCTATACTTACACGTCACTTGATGGGCAGTCTCCCTTGGTGTAATGGGTCTGATGCAGATCTATGTTGCAGGGACGTTAAGGTCCTGCCCTTTATGTGTGATGTGTATCAGTAATCTGATTAGTACGCCCCTTCAGCTTTAGGCTCGGGTAAACAATTTTTAATGCTCAGTGACATATCTGTCACACACAAAAAGCTTATATTGTCTGTCTGGTTATCAATCTGCAGCAGAAATTGCCCAAGTGTCTGAGGCCACGTCATATGTGCCCAGTATAACATTTCTAGGGCAGGGTTCTCCAAAGCAACTATCTCTGTGCTGTCTTCCTGTTATCATAGCACAGTCAAATACTTGCATATACAAAGTTCAAGGCCCTTTGCACAGGACTGCTATTCCAATCCTTTCTATGAGGAACAAAAACAAAATTGCTCGTGCTCTTTGCTGGTTCAATCTACACGCTATAGAATTCTATGCAGAACTAAATATTTATGCATAACTCAGTTGTTCATAAATGTAAATGTACCATCAAAACAAACACCTCACTAAGAGGCTGCTATGCAAAATAAAGCAAATACAGGATAACTCAGGCATTTAGCACGTTCATTGTTTCCTGCTTTTCAGGGCACTATAATCTGCTAGTCAGGCCTATGCTAGTTTGCTTATGTGAGGGGAATACTAGCATGTCATGGTATTTTCATACATTGGTTCCCTACTCTGGATGGCGAAATTGGTGCTAAGACATGTCATATCCGCTAGATAGCATGGCATTCTAGAACTAACCAAATCATTCTTCTATTTTCTTCTATCAGGTGTTTTTACAAACATCAATTATGTTTCTTTTTGTCTCCCCTTGTATTGTTTTACTGGTCATTTACTAGATCCACATTACTCTCTTGTGGGGAGTTCAGCCATACTTACAAGCAAGACTTATATCTAGTCACAAATTAATGTCTATATTGTATGTCCAGAAATCTACATTCTCCAATGGAATCTTACATTTTATGGATCCCAATTGTGTTACAACTAACATTACTTGTGATGGGTGGATATTTCCTAGTCTTACTCTCCCAGAGCTGGTGTTTCCTGCTCTGGTCCTTTATTCGCAATGACAAGAATCATGTTATCTGCATCATCCCATAGACTATTATCAACATTATATTCTGGAAGGCCCTCTTCACTTCATTTCTCAGAGGCTACGTCGGTATTGTCAATATCATTAACAATGGTAAGCAATGCATCAATGTTGATCTGTCGCATGTATCAATGGCGTTCAATTTTTGCCTGAAAACATTACATATTCTATTAAAATTTCAGGTGACACATTTCCTGGGTCAATCAACTGATCTTGATGTGTAAGTTCATCATCTCTACTCTGATCAAGCAGTTCATTTTCCAGCTGGAGGCTTCCTGGAACAGCCAGGCATGTCATGTTGAGGTTCCGGGGATTCTTGTTCAATTGTATCGATATCCAGTTCTTTTTCCTGATTGAACTGTACATGTAAGTCCAAATCATAGTTCCACTCATTGCGATCATGTATTCGATTTGTTTCTGGCCACAAATGAGTAGGTCTGAAGTCTTGACAGCAATGCTTTTTTGTAGGGGCATCGTCTGCAGACCATTTTGCCATCAAAGGAACCTCCAACTCTTCTGGGTTCCAAGGCAATCTTGTAGTGAGCTTTGGTATCCCTTATTAATTCCTCACCCAGTGCACCGTGGAAGTACATCCAGGCCATAGATCTTCTAGCTGCCATGGTAGAATCTTGTAAAACAGCTCTCATGCCTGGATTTGTGTAGGCCAGGTGGAATTGACTTGTCTTCACAAACTAATTAGAATGAGAATGAGATTGAAGCCTAAACACTGCTACTCAGTCCACAGCTTAAGCCTCAAATCTCACCTCAGAGTTTGTCAGTGTCCTTGTTTGCTTTCAGCAGTTCTGAAGCCCCAACGGTTTGGTATGATATGATGTGATAAGTCATTTATAACTCGCCTGTACAAAAGGTAGGCCTCAGAGCCAGGATCAGTACTTTTTTCTTCTTCTCTGTTTTGAACAAACTGTACTGGTGTTGTAACTTGTATCTGGCAGCAGTGGATGCAAGGCTGAATGCCCCAGCAAAGGAACACTGCCTTCTTTTTCTCACAGGAATTATGAAAATGATTCTATTATTCTTGCAGTTTGTGACAGCGTAGTAAATTCATGAATATGCTGCATGTTAACGTGTAAATAGTTATTTCTGAACTCAGGATTACTCTGCTGCCTTTTTGCTTGGCATGAAATAGATGCTGCTATTTTAGCAACAGGGCCACTTTCTTCCCACTTGTAGCAGGATGATACAGCAGTTCTCTTGCTGCTTTGGACCAGGACCACAGAAGGGCTTTCTCCCCTTCACTGATACAATGTTCTTCCACTGTGAATGAAGGTGAGAGCCTTGGTTGCAGATTGTGGTGCCTGTTGGGTCACAATGATGCTGGCTGGAGAAGCAGCCTGGAGCTTGCTCTTTGTGCAGTCTTTTGATGCAGTTGTCCTGGTCTGGTCTGGAATGCTCACTTTGTCCGTAGCTTCAGATGCCCTGGAGCTTGAAAGCGGTCTAGGCCTTTTCACAGTTGAATGGACTGGGTGAATGCAGAAAGCAGTCGAAGATTAGGATGCGAAGCTTCTGAAAAGCTGATCCAAAATCGAAGATGTGAGTCAACTATATTGAACACATTTCTAGTGCCTTTTTCACTATGCTATGCTACAGTGATTTATCTCTAGATACAAAAAGGAAAGGTATTTACCAAAGATCACACATTTTCTTGACTACTGTGAATCACGTGATTTTTCTGTGTTACTTTCTCTGCTGCTGCAGGTGTGAGATCTAGACGTTATTGCCTGCTGCTTCTTTATGTTAGATGTGTGTAGATAGGCACGTCCTACCTAATATCTCTAAATAGTGCTGTTGCTAGTATACAGATGGTCCCAGTCACTGATAAGTGATAATAGGAGATCAACAAAAAAATGGATTGAGTAACACAAAGTGCAAGAGAAAGCCCAGCTTTTTTCAAATATAAACGGATGTGAGTGGATGCAACACTGAATTCTCTCAATCATTTAATACTTCATTAAGATGTATTTTGCATTGCACAAGCTTTTAAATCAAATGCACGTCACAAATGATGTCATAGTTAGTGATAGGAAAACACTTGTATTCACTTGTCCTATTGGTTAATAAGATATAACACTGATACATTCTAAATGCGTGGGCTACTACTTTTGGGTATTCTCAAACTGATGGCTCTTCCTAGGTTTGTCCTACTAAAAATGTTACACTTCATTCTAAAATATCATTGGTTAGCACTTTTCTACATTAGCCATCATTGTAGACAGAATCCTAACTGGTTAACGGTTTGCTCATCTGACCTTGTGCACTTTAATGTGATGCCAGGGTGCGTGGTGAGGAAGGAGAGATGAAAGGACCGCTATGATTCAGTTTGAAGAAGTTACTCCCTTCTCGTTCCCAGACTTGAGGCCTTATCTGCCAATGTGGGTGTGGTCTTGGCATGTCCTTGGTGCATGGATGTGCTAAGGGAGTAGCAGTTGCACTATCTAGTTAGTATCTTTAGACTACAGACATAGCACAAGTCTGTTGTGAACCTTACACATACTTTTTATTGACAAGGTTAATATTGTCAGTTTTGCTGTCGCTGGTGTAGCCTTAAATTGTGTCTGCACAATTTTTAAATCATTTGAAAATAAAGATGATAAGGCTCAAGTCCTGCACCAGCACATGTGGATCTTACCGTGGGTTGTATGGCTGCTGTTTACAACAAAAATAGAATTGCTAATAACAACAAAGGTTTTGGCTTACATGTGGATTTATTGTGGGTTATCAGGTGACCTTTATACAAAATTGTGTCTAGGTTGGCTTAATACAGGAATTTGGTTTAAAGTCATTCAATTTAGGGTTTGTTCTTTCTTTGTTTCGGTCATATAGTTATCCTTGTAAGTACCTATTAAGAGTCCTGATGAGTCTTCATTGGAGTAGTTTCCTAAGGTGAGATCATGTTAATAATCCACATAAATAAATAGCTTGGGACCTCTTAGGTCTTCATTGAAATGGTTGTTTCTTGCCCTCTATACGTGTTTCATCACTCTAGTTGAGTGGCTCATCAGGAGGGATTTTGTAGTCTCTGGAAGTTAGTTAACTAGTACGCTGGTGGGTTGAGGTAAAAGATGTTTACCAATTAAAGGGTCCACATGTGTTCTCGGATAATTCGAGTAGAAAAGGTGGGATATAGTTAGGCCTGGAATAAATTATCACTATTCCGATCATGTGGAAGAAGAACTAATTTTGGCCTATATATAATGAGATTTTCTGCTATCCTACCCTGTGTATGCTACACTGTGTGTTTATTCATTAGGAGTCAGTTTGGCATGGTATCGATTTGCACTTGGAAATCAAAGCTATCTGTACTTTCTCACTGCTACCAATAGAAACGAATTAACTTTGCAGTTGCATGCTTTGTGCTTCTGAAGAATGATATCTAGTGTGGTTTTGATTCCTTGTCAGGGCCCGCTTTCTTACTTACCTTGATGCCTGAGCATCTGTCGGAACATCGTGGGGCTTGGGATTGTGTGAAAAGCAGTTTTGATGTCAGGATTCAGCATTTCGGAATAAAGGCCTTTCAAAGTTGTGTTTGAAAAATGACAGTACTCTAGTTCTTTCCCTGCCATGTTAATGTTCTTTGTGTCTCATGCGTTGCATGCCCCCATACATTATTCCCTGCCCCTGAGTTCTGCAACCTATCCCTCCCTATGCCCATCTCTATGCTACCTGTGTAATAATATCTGTGTATTCTGCCACCTTTCCCTAAACTTGTGAGTGTACTCTACTTCTCACCCTACTTGTGCACCACAATCCATTCTATTCTTTATGGCGGTTGCATTACCTCTGATGTTTAAACTGGCTTTTTACAGATCACTTGTCAGCTTGTACATTTGTTTGCTGCTATTTACAGGTGGGGCAGGTTCACACCGTGTGCTGATCTTATCTGCATCATCACAGTCCCCCCTCTGGTAAATTTATCAACCAAATACCCATTGTTCCTCATCATCTCATATCCACTTTTAGGGATTCAGATCTTAAATACCCCCCTCAGGTTACCTCCCTGTTACACATATACTATCGGACCACATTTCATAAAACAGCAGTCCCATTCTCGGTCACAGTCCACCTAATGCTGGGTATACTTTTTGGGATAAGATGGGAGTTCATATTTAGTACCAAGTTAACCAATTGGTCCTTCTATGACATGCGTGTGGTGTGGTTCATCTGTTAGAGTGTGAACTTTGCCATGTTATCTTTACCGAGTCCTATTGTTAGCATATGTTTCTCTACTATCTTCTTCCCTACTCTTTTACATTGTCTCAGGATAATTTGCAGGACACAGAGGCCAGTCAGTACTAAAACTAGTACTGCTATTAATATTTTAAATGCATCTCGTAACCATATAGGCACCCATGAAAACAGAGAATCAAGCCAGTCCTCATCTTCTGTTACCTCAGTCTACGGCACATTTTCGTATGTTATTCTTGCAGGGAAGCTATAGCTTCTGCCAAGCTCCCATTCTGCTCACTGTGTGCTGGTATAACTGCACAACAACTTGATCCTATTTTTGTGCACTTGCCCTCCTCCATGGCAGTCAGGAGGTCAAGGCCATTTATATTTTGGAAAGTCATCAATCTGACAGCTCCTAGATCCTCCATAATAGTGTTAAGCCACTTTGCAATGACATCGACCATTTTCAGTAACTTCCCCCTTATTATCTGCAACCACTTAGCATTGGCTGCTGTTTGCAAGCCAGGGATGTTAGGTAAGAATTGATGAAATCACACTCTGTGAGACTACACAATACTTATCTGCTTGGTATTAGGTAACCCACCTTTTGGTATAGGGCTGTAGTACACAAGTTGGTAGTGTGACTGAGCAGCCAGGTCTATCTCAAGAGGGGTAAATGTGAGCTGTGGAGCTGTAGCAATGAAATCCATAAATACAAGTAGCCAAGTAACACTTACACTCAAGGTTTCTGTTATAAATAGTTATTTGTTTAATAAACATCAATTTTTAAATAAGCGTTCTTTAAAAAGGCAATTCATGTAACAATATATACTTTAAAATTACTTTTCAGAATCAGAACAAGTTAGTGGATATTTATTTATTTATTTAAATCTTTATAACGTGTCACATGCCCGTGGCCCTTACAGCGCACATTAAACAAACAAGACACAAAAGACAGACAGGTAAAGAGCATGGGGTGATCAGGGGAAAGAGGAGAGAGAGCAGGCTACGTTCAACCTGGATTGAGGTTGAACAGGTGGGTCTTTATTTTCTTCTTGAAAAGTGCCAGGTTGTCACACAGGCGTATATGCCTGGGGAGTGAGTTCCATTGGAGTGGTGTGTGGACATCAAAGGAGGTCCTTCCATAGCATTCCAGCTTCTGTCTGGGCTGGGCAAATGTAGGATACATGGTAGAGATTCTTACACAATTTCCACACTCTGAGGTGACCTCAATCACAAGGACAGAAATGACATTTATACATCACACTAGTTATACTTTGCAGATTCTGGGGCTGCAGAAAGCAAAGGTTTTAGGGAAGGAAAAGGTTAAACAGGTTCTCGGTAAATGTGAGGACACTTAAATCTTCCAATGAAATCTAAATAAGCCTTTCCCAGCAATAACAGTCTAAAAAAAGTTACCACCCATGAGGTACAAACAATACCAAAGTCAATACACCAGAAGAGTCTGCAGGGAGCCAGGACAGCCACAGTAAATTTGAAACAGTCTATGGAGCTGAGGCACCTCTTAGAATCAAAGTCTTGCACAAAGATAGAGAGTTTGTTAGAAAATCACTTGTAGGGTCACAAGCTGTTAAGCCTGTGAAAGGAGAGTTGGAATCAATTCTAAAAGTAAGCCACTGCAATTCCCAACTGAGAAAAGCACATCTAAAGGACAATGTACCACTGGTTTGAAGAAGAGTGGTCGGGCCAGATTCTGTCCTGCTACAGCGATGCAGACCCAGTGTTTCTGAGCCTCAGTCGTGGGGACAAGAGGGACTAGAGGGAAGGCGTCTGGAGGGCTCCTGTGGCAGTAGTTTAGAGGTCGTCAGCAGCTATGGGTTCTTTTCGGTTCAGCAGAACTTCACGGTTTCAGTGCTCAGTAAACAGCACTGCCGCGGATCTCGGGTACCGGTTGGGCTTCCTTCACTCCTTGGGTTCTGCACTCTGGTGAGGGGACGCGAGCTCTGGTCGTCTTGCTTCTGGAGGGTCCTTAGGAGACTCCTGCAGCTTCTGGACAGAATTCCGAAATTGCACTCGACTACGTATTTTTCTACCCCTGGCACTCAGTTCTTGCAGCAGCAAAGAAGTACAGCCAGTCAGGGAAGATGGTTCAGTGGAGTTTGTGTCGCGATTAGTTGGTCCCACTAACCCAAGGGAAGAAGACGTCCCTTCTGGAGCTTCTCTGTCGAATTGAAAAAGGAGTTTCAGCACAGCAGCAGGGCTCCACCGGGCAATTCAAAGGTCCAAGAGGATGCAGCAAGCCTTGTTCATGGTTTCTTCAATGGGTATTTCTCCCAGTGGTCGACTCCGCCTCTAGTCCCAATACCCTCACCTTTTAAGAAGGTTTCTACCATTCATGCACAGCCTAGACTGTCAATCACACAGCAGGGTGGCTGTCCTTTCAAGACAGCCAGCCGGCCAATCAGGACTGGTTGCATTCAGGCATTCCTAGAGACAAAGGACAGGGGAGTTTCAGGAACCTCCCTCAAATCCTGCCTGTCCAGACACACTGGAGCAAGAGGCGGGCTTCAGGGCTGAAGCACACCAAACGCAAAACTAACAAAGGGCTCAAACCTTGCTCAACATAAAGAGTAAACCCCAAGAAAGATCTCACAAACAGAAAATGGCAAAAAAAGAAGACTGGGGCATTTTTGAAGAAATTGTGACCCATGGGTGTTGTGCTGTACTGCAGCTGAGGATTCAGCCTGCGATAGAAAAGCACAATGGCAGAAAAGTTAAACCACTGCCACCAGCCATTTAAAGTAGTGAGGGTAACATAAAAAATGTTACATGAGAATGTATGGTAAGGGGCTACTAGGTGCTCAACATTTCTACTACAACCTAGATGTTGGTTTGGTCTGTGAAGCCGTCATTGCTATTTGAATGCCCTTTCTTTGCCATGTCTCCTTAAGTTTCTTAGCACACCTATATTAGTGCTCTGTGGTTGTTACACTTTGCACAGTAGCGGTGTGCATACATAGGTGATTACACAAGAGTGGGATCTAGACGTGGGGGTACCTGTACTTATGGAATAAGGATTGAGTTCCGTACTAAACTAATGTGGTAAATAACATCTATCAGGCTTTTGAGTGTATTACTTTTGGGAGTTTTTTGGCGTGTGTTGGTATTGATTGTACTCTCTTTGCAACATTCTAATTTAGCATTCCAAGGTCTGTGCTTTGTGGACACCACAATTGGCACACTAGAGGCATGCACACATCTTTAATTATAGGTCTAGTGTATAGACACTCCAGCTACTGTGATGTGGACTCAAGGAGTCCTAATTTTATCAACAGCGTACAAGTGCAGTTTTTAATCTTTCTCCAAATATGGTTACGAGGGAATGCATCAGCTATCCGTGGAATTGGTACCTATACGTATATTGGATAAGTGTTCTTTCTTTTAGGCTGCTAAAACTTGAAATTAGACAAAGACCATTATACTTAAATTGATTATATCCAATATTTCTTGTACAGTACATTTTAATCCAATAGAACGTGAGCCACTTTGAATAGGCCCAGTCCATGGAACTCTCTTCGGTGTGTGTCCGTGTAAACCTTGTACCTATATCTGGTATTCAGTCTGCATACTCTGCAAAACAGATTTTCTACATCATGTTGAGCACGTTCTTCATACAGTTACATTATATGTTTTGGTTTTTCTGTTTCACTTTTAGTTTTACTTCTTGGAGTCACACCATATGTAAACCAGGCTAAACTAAGTAGGAGGATACAGTACATAACAAGTAATAATTAGGCACTTGAAAAGTTTAATGATCTCTTAGATGTTTGGCTAATGATAATGCATTCAATGATTTGTTCAGTGCATTCAATTAATGTTGAAAAATGGGTTGATGGATTTTCTTGTACATGTGTAATTTCAGATTACCTTGCTCCTGAAGAAGGGGAGTTTCCCCGAAACGCATAGAGCTTGAAATTTCGTCTCATCACAAGAACATTGTTTCTTTTCCTTTTTTTCATGATGTCCGTATTGGAAGTTTGTTATTATGTGTTTATATCCAATTGTTAACCAGAGGTTACTGGATGAATTTACTTTCGTTTCATTACTCAAATCCAATTATATGCTTTTGAAAGTCCAAATATTGTATTGACTGATTTTTTATCAGCTTGAATGGTGTGCAATTGGACACTTTTTTCTTCTTTCAAGGGGCTACTAGGTAACCCCCCAGCTCTCCACATGTGTGGTGGACCTACAAAGAGAAAAGGTAAGTAAAGTCAATTTCACTTTACTATTCTTGGGAACTGTAGTTCACAAAAGAAAAGGTAGTTAAACTTTATGAGAAATCTAAAGATTTCTCTGAGACACTGCGCTGAAAGTTCTGTGTGTCACCATACAAAAAGTAGATCCCCATGGAGTTTGTCAGACTCTAAAAACATTGAAAACTCATAATTCAAATGAGGTCAAAATTTATAAGAGCAAAAGAGCTGGGGGTCTCTAAGGTAGGAGGAATTCAGCACTTAATTGAAAATTCTCCCTAATATGGGACAAGAAGGGATGTAAAGAACAGCAATGCTTTGCTGAACAGCTTGTGTTCAGGTGGTATGTCATCCAGTGACTCTGTACCTATCTTGGGGAAATAAGTGTCTCTTTTTGTGCACTGTAACATTAAGGATATTTTCTCTCTTTTTTATTATTGGTCATGGGATCATTTCCAATTTACACCATATTACTTTGAGACACTACGAGTACCGGTGCATGCAACACTGCCAATGAGCATATACCACCGCAATTTGGCAGGAGCTGCATGTAAGCCCTTGTACAGCAGGCCCAATAGTGGTCCATTAGTATAGCTGTGCCTAATTTCATACCCGGTAAATCCATGATGCGACTGCATCCTTCATTCTTTCCCACTTTCACTGTGCCATTGTTTCTGAAGCACAGGGAAGGATTTACCAACTTTGTAATGTGAATTGGTCCCTTTTCATCTTCCACTCAAGTCTGCAAGTTGGCAGTACGTGTCCATTACTCAAAACAAACATTATTGGCATTTTCCAAAATTCCCCTCATGCTCATATTAGAGTCTGTACTCTCCGTCCCTTTATCCCTTTATCCCTTCCACCAATCCTTGAGAGGTGTATACATCTCATGCTATATGCAACTGTGGCCTATCCCAACAGTAGTGTATTTGATTCCCTGTGAATCTGTGCACTTCAACAATGGATGTTCAATCATTGTCATAGCACCTCTGCATGCTCTAGACAATGAACACTTCATTACCATTTCTTTTATCCCTTTTGCTTTCTTTTGCTTGATAACATTATCCTCATTGGGGGACTTTGCTCATGTAACCCATTTTATATAAACCCACCTCTCCTAAAATTGTCCTCTAATTTTGCACAGTGCAAGATGAGTTAGGTAATGTGCTGTGTGACTTGGTATTTCCTTGGCCAAGAACACCTTGGAGATGCTCAAAGCATACAGAATGAGAACGCAGAAGAAGCAGTTATCATCTCATTTCTCCCGCTCCACCTTGGTCATAAGTCTGTACCACAGATTATTAATTGTTTGGGTATAAACTTCAAAATGTCTTCTCAGAAAATGTTCATCATCAATCACATCTGTCTTAATTCTAGTCATACTTTCACTTATGTTGACAGCTATATTAATACTATCATCACTACAAACTCTTACTGCCAAAGTATATGCTAACCAAAAAAAAGGAGAAGTAAAAGGCTGCAGTCATTATAATTATAGCGTACATTTTCCCTAAATGTTGTATTTTATGCACATGTTGGGCCAGTAAATAAAATGCCCTTTGCCCTTGGAAAATACATCCGTCTGTGGTGCAACATCAAATGTCGTGTTGTTGGTCAGCTCTCACCGTGTCTGGCGTCTGGGCACCTCTTCCTCTTCTTATGGCCTCTCTTTGCCCAACAGGAGGGCGTTTATCTAAATATTTTCACATTACCTATCTGCACCCATGCCTTTTTTCCTTGCACTTTTACAGAGGAAGGGCTTGTATACTGGACAGAGTACGGGCCATCAAATCATGGTGTATGACACTTGCAGACAAAAGAGACTAGTTGCATGGGTGAAATTACAGTATTTACATCTACATCTTGCTTTTTCCTTCTTGGCCCCCCTGCCGCACCTGTATTTGTTGAGAAATTAATTTAAAACATTTAGTCATGGCAGTTAAAGGATTATGCATTTCATTTCCCAACGCCGTCGCAGAACTCTATACGTCCAATCGAGCATGCATGGGAGGAGGCATGGGGACATGCATTCTTCTACCCATCACTATTTTGGGAGGTGTGAGGTGGTGGTCTGAGCCTGGCAGATTGGGTAAGGCAAAGAGAGCCAAAGGGAGGCAGTGAAACCAATTTTGCAATGCGTTCCTTCAAAAGGCATTGAGACATTCCACAATGCTGTTGGCCTGAGATGATAGGCAGAAGAAAGCTTGTGCTTAATGCCATACAGGGATGGAATTTCAGAAAATAATTCATAATTCATTAGAAAAGTGTGATCCATTATCTGACCGTAGCACTTCACATACTCCCCATCAGGGAAACACTGCATGTACAAGGAACTTAGCAGCTGACTTGGTGTCTACATGGGTACAGGGTCCTGCTTCTATCCAGCATGTAAAGGGACATGTGACCACAATCATGTATTGATATCCATTACAACTTTGGAGCTTATCGATGTAATCTATATGCAAATGCAAAATTGGGCCTTCAGGGTGGGTATTGCTCCTGTCACCGTTCTCAAGGTTTGTCCAGCTGTATATGTGTGGCATGCTGAACAATGTATGATGAAATTCACAAAATATTCATGCAAATTAAGACCAAATTATTCTTTGGAATGGGTTGCTACAAGGCATTCCCTTGTAGTGTGTGCTGGGTGTTCAGTTGTTCTAATGCTACTGTAATTAACTTGAGAGGCATTACAGGCTTTCCTGTATTTTCTTGTCACCACATCAAGTCAGTGGGGGACAATGACAACCCCCTCTTCACCCATCAATTCTGTTCATTTTGTGGTGCACGTCACTGTAGCTCAATTAACTGTGTAAATGATAATGCATTATATCTCTCTCTGTTCAACATGTTACGCTCCATTTTATGTGTGGTATATGTTATTTCTAGAATTTGTCAAAAATGTGCTACCCTTTTTTGCTTCTGCACCTACTGCTTCATTGCCACAGGAAATCACGTCTTTGCCATTAGTGTGGGCTGCAATTAGATATACCAGCACCTCGTTCAATCTTTCTAATAATGCAGCATCCTGTACTGGGGTGCCATCTCATGCTGAAAACCCCTCCTTTTTCACCATGACATTCTGAATGTACTGTAGATGTCACATAGGTAGAATCAGAGTATATCGTCACTACCTGGTCTTCATGTTGTTCAAATGCAACTATCATTGCCACTAACTCTGCAAGCCTGCACTAAGATATGTCCTAGTAACCTTGCACTTTGCACTATCTCAAAATTGTCACCTTTTCTTTTTACCAATGCTACACCCTTATTCCTCAATCCCATGCTCTAATCTATCGTTGATGATCCACTAATGAAGACCACCTATGCCCCATTTAGTGCAATCTCCTTTGGGATGTGATCGTATATACATCAACGTATGTGGTACAATCATGGACCCAATATCCTTCCTCCACTGGTTCAGCAACAAATGTTGCAGGGTTCACTGCGCGACACCTAACAATTTTAAACAATAGGTTAGACAATATAACCTCAAACCCGGACATCTGCTGTGTGGTGAGCGTGGATTTTGGCTTCTCAAGAATGTCAAAAGGGCATGTTCCACGTACATTGTGACGGAACAGCTCATTGTTACTGTGGAACACTTTTCTATTACAAAAGCTGCTGCAGATAACGCTTGCTGACATGGATAATGTACTCTCATCACCGGATATAGAATCCCACTAATATGCTAATGGTTTGTGCCCCATTGAAGTCTTTTGCGTGAGAACAACCATCATCCAATAACCGTTTGAATTGGGGGAACAGGTACAATTCTTCCTTGGAATCTGCTATTCCAAACACAGGGCTGTATTTTTTGCTTTTTTCTGTTTGTCAAATGCATCTATCCTCTCACCTGTCCACAATATGGTGCTGTTTCCTTTCTTAGCTTCCTTTAGTTCTTCCAACATTGGACAAAAGTGGACAAACATAAATGCTATAGTCAAAGACCCAGACACAGCAGTAATTATATAGCCCCAAAGACTACTGCAATTCTTTCACTGTCTCTGGTTGAGGCACACTACAGATTGCCTCTCCTCTTTCAGGAGCCCCAAATAAAGTGCTTCTTCCTAACAATACTGCAATTTTTCCTTGTCCACTTTGTTTCCCTTTTTAGCCAACAGGGTCAATAACATCACTGAGTCTGTCCTGCACTCTTCTTTTTTGGAGCTACACACTAACATGTCATCTACATATTGTAGAATGATACTGGGGTCTGCAGTTACCCAGGTCCATTTGGAGCACCCTATTAAACACACTAGGAAATTCAGAGTACCCCCTTGGCAGTAGTCTGCTCGATCTATAGGTAAATGCTGTCAAATACGGTGAGTCTTTGTGTAAAGGGTAGAAAAAGAAAGCATTCTTCAAATCAATCACTGGAAAATGTGTGGTCGTAGGTGGTATGTTACACAAAATGGTAGCCGGATTGGGCAAAACTGGACATTTTCCCTCCTTGGTGTTAGTTAAAGGGTGCATGCAGATCCTGTATAAATATCCAAGACCACCTTTTACTTTTTTCACGTGGTACACTGCCGTATTCAATGGAGATTCAGGGGGTGCTATCATCCCCTGTTTCATCAGTAGATGCCTTTGTTTGACTCTCTAGACATGGGGTAGTGTTTTACTCGGGGCAAAATTGCTCCTTTATTCAATTGTATTGTCACTGCTCCAATCCCTTTCATCACAGGGGTTACTAATCCATAATTTACTAGGTATGTTAGCCCCAGGTCTTCTTGTAAAAAAGAATGGTACCTTTATAACCAATTATATTATCTGAGGCGTTTCCTAGCATTGTACCTGCAACTGGCATGGAATTCAGGTGTGGAAAATAATTTCATCATCTATGGCATTATCTTCAATAGGTCATCATCTGTCATGTCACTTAGTCGCTGTGCTGAGTGAAGTGCTATCACTATGCACCAATTAACACCTTTGTCATCCATTCCATGTAATACTACTCTGTCCTCTCCCACCACTGCTGCTTGTAGCTGTATTGCAATGACCCCTCCTCATGCTACATCTGTGGGCTCTGAATAGCACAATGTTTCCTTTATGCGCTGGAGTCAAACTAACCACACCTGTACTCCATAAAGGAATAAGTCTCTGGTCAGCTGTGTTGCTCTCAGTTTCCTTTGGCCATAAAATGCTTGTTTTAACATCTTTGCATTTACATAATGAATACCTGGTGTCGAACATATTATTCCTTCCTCTGAAAATAAAATCGTCCCATTCAGTTTACCCATGAATTACCTCCCTAATATTTTCACTGGTGTCTTTTGGGAATATAACTATGGTGCAGCCAACGTATTCTCACCTATTATTATGGACAATTTTCTGTAAATGGAACTCTTGTCAAAGCCCCAGAGAATCCTTGCGTGTTCACTGCATTTTCTGACAGTGGAGGCTCCCTTTCTTGACACAAGATTTTTCTGCCCCATTGCCTACTAAAAAAGAAAATGATCTGTCTTCTATTCTCACCCCCACCCAGGGTTAATCATCCATGTCAGGAGTTACTGATAGTACTGAATACATCAAGTGACTCTGTGGGCTGTCCTATTGTGGTTACATGGTCATCCATGCCCCCATAAAATGGTTCCCTCCCACACCCCCTACTCTGGGCACCAGTGTTTGCATCAAATTATTCCTTTCCCACTGCCAAACTGCTGTGTTTGCATTTGTAGTGAGTTTGATGGCTGCTGTTGTGTTTTTGGTTGCTGTATCTGGGATATCGATAACTGTGGCTGTTGCTGCAAAGTATAATGTGGCTGTGGTGTATATTGCATTACCTGTTGCACCTGTGACTGCTCATTACGATATGGAAATGATTGCTGGTATGTGTAGTCAAATGTGCCATGCTCTTGCTGCAATTGTTGTGAGTCATAAGCACTGCTTGGGCCATACTGCTGCAGTCCCTGCTGCACCACCCCTTTACTCCTACATGATTGTGAATAATTCCACATTCTTACACAAATCTAACATTGTCCCAAAAATCCTCCAGGACCCCCAAATCGTGGTCTGATGGCATCAAATCCTCCTCCAAACTCATTTAAAAACCCATACCCTCTTCCTCTGAATGCATAGCCCCTCCCCTTGAGGTAAAAATGACTCTTCCTGCAAAATATCCACTGGTACCTGGCTGTAGACCTTCCTGCCCATACTGCTCTCCCCCAACATTTCACTTCCTCCCTCTGCCTCTCTTCAATTTTATTCCTTTCCTTTTCCTGTTGCATTCGACAAAAATGAACTATGTTCAACTGTGTTTCGGGCCATGGTTTTACTTCAATCCCCACTATTTTCTTTCATTTTTGTTATACGTCTTCAGGGAGACCCTGACATAAAATGTGATAGAGCACAGGTATATTTTTTTCCCAATTTGCTCTTCTATGCAATCGCCACTTCTCCATTATTTCCTGTATATATGCGAATGGGTCCTCATTTATCTCCATTTTGCATGTCATGATAGCGCTCATGTCTGATGTGTCTGAGAAGTGTACCCTAAATGCCCTCCAAATGTCTGCTCGGCAATTGTTAATAGGTGACCCATCATGTGTGATATTTTGCACTGTTACCTCAGGGTAGCCTGCACTTTTCCATATGTCTTCTGATTGTTACCCCAATATAGAAGCAAATGAACTCTTCATATCCCCTATTGTCAATGTCATCTCCAACGTTTGCTTTTCCAACTCATTAATCCACATCCCTGCTCCTGCTGTGAGTGATGGTAATTTTGTCATTAATTTGTCTTTGTCTGTCTGTGGCAATGGTATATACTGAGCCAGCCCTCTCCCTTTCTGTACCAAAGGTAATTGCATTATCCCTGCCTTTCATACAAGCGGCGCAACTGCACCCTTCTTTCTTTTTACTACTACCTCTATGCAATTTGTTTGACAGCCTGGCAAGCTCCTTAATCTGTTCATATATGGCATTTTACTTCTTGAATTTATTGGGAGAAGCTAAGGGAGAGATGGACCAGCGCGATGTTGTAACTCACTATCCCGCAATCTATTAGTGGATACTCTTCTGGTGTTCCGGGTTTACCTACTTGAGGAACATGTGTTGCTTGTTCTTCCTCCTTCCACTTCTTCCTCTTCCCAACCTTCTTCCTCTCCCTCACTTTCTTCTATTACCTTATTGCTGACACTTCCAAGACCTTCCTTTACATACACTCCTCTTTCTATCTCCCCTATTATGTCTCTGCTAATGGTGTCATAAATGTCCCTTGTGTTCTCTTCTCTTTCCCTGTCTTTCTGTCACATTTCTACTAATGCTAGCATTAACCTCTCTCCTATGCGTGTCTCTCCTTTTCTTCTGCTCCCCTCCTCTATCCAATGCCTTTACATTGTAATTTTCAGTGTTTGTCCCATCTATTTTAAATACTATTGTCCTTCCATCCATTTGTCTGGTATAATTACTTCATCTTGCCCTCCCTTCCTTGTATTTTGTATATTCTTAAATTCTTCTTTTGTTTCTTTTAATTTCACTTCTATACTGGGCTGTGGATCTGTTTCTGCTTGTAATATAACAGGGTGCTTCTTTTATCATCCTGTGTCTCATGCACCAGTATCCTCTTGTTCTGCGGGCAAAAATGTAGGATTTGTATAGCCTGCTGCTACTTGTAATGGGTATAACCCTGGCACAGTCGAAAAAATGAAATGCCTTGTTAATTAAGGGGAGGCGCAGTTGGTTGCACAGGTCTTTCATCGTGTGGGTTACCTCTATACTCTTTTTTTAATATGTTCCTCTTCCTCAAACATTTTCCATAGCTCAAGTATGCTCAAGTATGGTTAATCTGTTTTGAAAATGTTTCACCTAGTATGTGACATGTATGCCCATGTAGATGTCTTACAGCAAGCTTTTCAAATGTGTCCCTCCTTTAGGCCGAGGCTGATACATTTTTTCAGCCATCTCTTCGACCCATTACATATGGTATTTGACAATCTTCTCCTTATACTGGGAAAGCACCTTGCACAGATGAGCAATGGGTATGTCTGCCATTATGACAATATAGACAAATCAACTTACCATAAAATAATCACCAATCGCTGCCACAATGCACCTTCACACCTCCTCCGCTGTTGACACCCCTCTCCTTCAGTTCTTTACAATGTCAAGACAATGACGTGTCCCGCTGAACCACGTCAGAATATAACAAAATCCTCCTACACCAAGCCAACAACACACAACCTCAGTCTACTCCATAATTACCTCCAAACAAACCTAACTGCTATGCTACCAACTCACAAAAAACACCTCAGTTGCCCTATTATATACAAAATAATGCTGACAAATAATCAAGATAAACCAAAAAAACCTATTCAACACATCTGTCTTCCCTTTATATGGGGTATCACCTATTTATATCTTTTTCATTCCCCTCCAAAGGATGCTGGGCTTTACGCCCTACACTGCAGGTTTTTCCAACTACTCTCAGAAGTATCTTCTCTTTCTATCTCCAATGCTATTTTTAACCTTAAAACAACAACAATCAACTCTCCCCCCAACAGGTATTCTCATGCACAGTTATACTCACAATCCTAGGATCCCTGAGGTCTGTCGGCGTCGAGACAACTCTATCAGCCAGCTCTGCCCTCTGTGCCCAGAGTGCTGTCTAAGAGACAGTGCAGGACTTTCCACGAAATGGGCTCCTGCCAACCTTGTGTTAGGTGCACACTCAAACCGCTCCCTGGAGGTGGACTCTGCTATCTATCAGACACGCAGCGAGGAGTCCTTGATTCTCCACTAGACACTGGGTTTCTCAGCAGTGCCTCTAAGTGTTAAAATGGTGCCAGACATTGTTAATCAATAATAGGTGATTATCAACAAAATTAATTGAGTAACACCAATTGCAAGAGAAAACCCAGCTGTATTCAAATATAAACATCCGGGAGTGCATGCAACACTGCATTCTCTCAATGATATAATACAGAGCACAAGCTTTCAAATCAATACACATCACCAATGACATCATGGTTAGTGGTAGTAAACATTTGTATTCACTTTTCATATTGTTAAATAAGATATAACACCTATACGGTCTATATGCAAGCCCTACTACCACTGGGTATTCTTTAACTGATGGCTCCGCCTACGTTCATTCTCCAAAGAATTTTACACTTTATTGTAACGTATCATTGATATATTACATTAGCCATCATAGCGGTAAGAATTTTAATTGGTAAACAGTTTGCCCATCCGACATGGGGCACTTTAATCTGATGCCTGCCTGGTGAGGAAGGAGAGATGAATGGAAAACTATTATTCAGTTTGAACAAGTTACTCCCTTCTCATTCTCAGGCTTGAGGACATATCTGCCAATGTGTTTGTGGCTTGGCATGTCATTGGTGCACGTATGTGTTAAGGAAGTAGCAGGTGCACTAGTTAGGCCTGGAAAAAATGATCACTGTTCCGATCATGTGGTAGAGGACCACTGTTCAGAACTAATTTTCATCAATTTATTGAGTTTTTCTGCTATCCTAACCCACGTGTGCTACACTGTGTGTTTATTCATTAGGAGGCCATTTGAAATGGTACCTGTTTGAACTGGGAGGTCAAGGCTATCTGTACTTTCTCATTGCTACCAATAAAAACAAATTAACTTTATAGTTGCATGCTGTGTGCGTCTGAAGAATGTTATCTAGTGTGGTTTCAATTCCTTGTTAGGGCCCTCTTCCTCACTGACCTTGATGCCTCTCAAAGTTCTGTGTGAAAAATTGCAGTACTCTAGTTCTTTCTCTCCCACGTTAATGCTCTCTCATGCATTGCATACTGGCATACATTATTCCCTGCCCATGTATTCTGCAACCTATCTCTACCTACACCCATCTCTATACTACTTGTGTAACCCTAGCTGTAACATTTACTTCTCACCCTACTTGTGTAGTGCAATGTATTCTATTCTTTATGGTGGTTGCAGAACCTCTAATGTTTAAACTGGTTGTTTACAGATCACGTTTCAGCTTGCACATTTGTTCATTTCTAGGAAGAGATGGGGGTGGGGAAAGACTGTGTGCTGATCGTATCTGCATCATCATACTAACAACACAAATATATGATAGTCTACCCATGTTGTAGGGACCCTTTGTTTACAATTCGACATGCATTTGTTTCCCGGTTACAATGTATTAATTCCATTGTGCCAGGTGCAAGAGTGGACAAAACAAGCTTTTCTAGCCCCCTCTATATTTGTTTATCTAGCACCATTGAATGCTGTATAGGTACATAGGAACCTCTAGCTCCCCTTGCCTTAGCACAGAGAGAGAGAGAGACTAACAGACTGATTCATGGAATTATTTGCACCGAAAACGCAGATTTGCGCTCCTTTCTGCCCGAAAATCCCTGTTTGAAGTATAGGGATTTTCGGGCAGAAAGGAGTGCAAATCTGCGTTTTCGGCGCAAATAATTCCATGAATCAGGCAGTTAGTCATAAAGACTATTGTACTACTATATGCACATGGTCAATGCGTGCATGCCTGCCGTTTAAAGTAACAGCAATCTTGATGTGCTTTTCAATTTCCCCTAAGAAAAGAATGCAATTAGTAGTCTGGTGTTCTGACCCTGTTACCTGCACAATGGAGAGTGGACAGGTATACCTGTTCCTTGTATCACACCTGTATTCAAAAGTGTACATACATTTGATGTGCAAGAGTGCGCATAATGGAATGCACTTTGTTTGTATTTTGCAGTATGCCACAATACAATTACTAATTTTAACAAATGTGTCTTTGTGTGTGCTTAATATTACAGATTATACATTGTAACTGTTTTCCCTCTATTCATCATAGAATATACCATCAGGTAAATATAACACTGTAATGTTGCAATATTAACTGACATTAACTGAAGAATGGATTTACAAGGTATGAACATCAGGAAACTAGATGAGTTCCAACCAGGTTCTTTATTAGTCCGAAACTTCGTTTAGGCCCTCCTCCCTGCACCACACTCTCTGCAGTATGCTGAGCACTCTCAGGACTCCATTATATAAAGGTAATGTAGAACAGAGAACACCTACATTGAAGATAAACATGCAAACAGTCTAGGCAAGCCAGGCACCTGTGCACAGTTGAAATAGAAAAGTAAACAAACACTTTTAAATGAAAGCACGTGTCCTGCCCAATTGTATTGTACACTTAAAGATAACATATATAACACACTTCCTCTCCTCCCACATTCTTTGACACTAACAACCTCTTACTGCTATGTTGCTTTTATTCCAGACTTTTCCATCATCTAGTATTACAGTGTCACTCAAAACTCTCTTCACTCTCAAAGGCCCGCAAGTTTGTTCTTTCCCTTAAGCACCATTTCTGGCTTGTGCACACACACTGTGTCTCCCTCCTCCACTCTGATGAGTCTTGCTCCTTGATCCGGTCAAACCTATATTACATGGCATTTCTCTGCTCGCTCACGCATTCCCTCAACACACTCTCATCCCATTCCACAAACTTCATTCCCCCAACCAGGCAGGACACACCAAAGTTGCTGGCTTTCTTCACCTGAGCACCTCAAAAGGTACCAGACCAGTAGTGGTATGTGGAACAAATTTGTATGCATACAGTCTTTTGTCCACATAGTCTTCCCACTCCTTTGTTTCTCTTATAGCCATTTGAATGCCCTGCATGAGCGATCTATTGAAGCGTTCCACTATGCCATTGGTGGCAGGGTGAAACAAAGACATCCTGTGATGTACCACAGCCACCCCAGTCACAAACTCCTTCATAACTCTGGAAGTAAATTGCACCCCATTATCAGTAAGCAGCCTACTAGGGAATCCTTCCCTCTGGAATATTTGGTCAAGAAACATGACCGCTGCCTGTGAATCTTCCTCTTGTACCACCTTCTGTTTGACCCCCTTGGAGTACAAGCCAAATAGTACCCAAACATATTTTGAAAGGCCCTACTGTCACAAATTGGTCCCAACAAATCCATGGCAACACATTCTCACTGTAAATCTGAAAATTCCAATGGCTTCAAGAGCTGTACATATGTTCTCAATACTTTGTTGGGTGTCCTGACCCACGTTTGAACTATTATGCTGCAACATTTGGTGCTGTGGGCTTCGGAAATCCAAGATGGCGGAAAAGCCCACATTTGCACCAGAATCCAGGAGAACTGTGCAGTTTTGCGCACACCAAAATGGTCCCCTGACCTGCCACCTACCAGTGCAAAGAAAGATGGTTCTGTTCAAAATCTGTTTTTAGTAATGTCAAAAATTGCTAAAATCATGTGCCCGAAACCACCAAACAAAAATCCAACTATGGTTGAGTGTTTTACTTTACTCTACTACAGATCCACATCAATGCCATGTCAAGCAAGGATCATATACTATCAAGTAAAATCCTTTCTTTTTGAAATGTATTAATTCAAGACAGCTGTCAAAAATAGGTGCAGTACCGGCATTGGACACTGACCGGCGCTGGCGCTCTATAAATCCTGACAGGAGAGCTGTCTTGCAGAACTGTGCAGTGAACAGAAGGGGGTCTTATGTACTTAAAATTTCAAAAGACTTGCCTTTCCTGAGAACTCCTAACACCCCAGAGACCAACACCAGGAGGCAGGATATCACATGGCCCTGTTGATTGAGAGGGAGGGGACTTCCCTGCAGCCTGCTGGACCCAACACAAGAGACCATTTCAATTGAATGGGGTATGCTGATTTTGGGTGTGGACTGTAAACAGAGCTCTGCCTGGAAGGAGAGACATGCGATCCCTGACTCCCCCAGTTCCTAGGGGCGGGCCAGACAGGACTGTGGATTCATATTGCAGCAAATATATGTTAAGTTAAATGCTTCTAAAATCTTGTATTAAGCTCACAGAAATGTACAATTTTGGGATCCTGAAAATGAAAAATGCCCTCACGATTTGAGCCCAAATTCCACTTTGTACGGTGTTCTGGGACCGAACCCTGCTATTTATTAATATTGCAGACACTGTGTTTAGGATAGAGACATAGTAATTTCCAGTAATATGCTCAGGGAAGGGGTGCAGGTCTGTGTACATTTTGAGGAAAAACCAATATGGTGAAAGTCACTAAAAGGCACAAAATGTTGCCATTTGTGAACCCAGGCTCTGAGGGGGATCAGAGTTGGGCGAGAGTGTATCTTAAATTAATCTGTGAAATGTGTATGTAATTTCAACGATGTGTGTATTTGGGAAACCTGTTAGTTATGAAAAATTCATGTTCTAAGTAAAAGCAAAGGGGCGTTTTTTCAATAGACTGTAAGACTCTGACTCACTCTGACACACTATCCCTTCTCAAATCAGGTCACAGAGAATCCTTGACCTATCAAATCATGAGAGGGTTGGGCATGCAGAATGAGCCGACCCACCCACTTTCAAAACACATAAAAAGAGACTGCTTGGACAAGCAAGACATTCATTTTTCCATTTTCTTGCGGAACATTTTGCCAGACCACACAACATCTAGAAGGAACATCCAGAACTTAGCCTCCATATAGACTACAGAACTTAAAGCAAAAGCCTAACTCACAAGCTGAGAACTCTTCTCAGCAGGCCTTCAGAATCCAGCAATTCAACCAAACTATTCTACAGCCGGGTGAGCTGTTGGATTCTTTGCCAAGAACTTTTGCCAGAACCGGTAGCAGACCCAGAAAGCAGCGCTGTATCCAGAGAGACCAGAACCAGAGAGACCCAGACCAGACCGCTGTGAAGTGCAGAGCAGAGCTAACCCAGAGAGCTGTGACTTCAGAACCACCCGCCAGGAGTCCAGTCTAAACCGATCAGACCTTGACGGCCTATTTCAACTTTAGAGTGTGAGTACTCAGCTAGAACTGTGCCAGAACCAATCTCTTAGTCTAAAATAATCTGATCCAAACCATTTTAACCTATCCAGAACTGCATCATAGAATCGTGTGTCCCTTCTCCGATTTTAAACCTGTAAAAGTGTCATTTTGCCATTTTGAATCATTATTTCATTTCTGAAAAACTACCTTCATAAAATCGTCCGTATCTTAGAAACCGTGTGGGCTAGGGCAAACCAACTTGCTACTCCTTATAGTTCCTCCATAATCGCGATTGACGCACTCGGAAAAAAGGGCCACGAATTGACAGTTGCTTCCTTTCAACCACGTATAAAAATATCTGTCTTTTGCTTCCATTACTGAATCCCGTTTTCAACCTGATAACCATCCTGAATAATTGGTAGGGCTGACCTGAACTGATTTAAAGTATCTCTCACTCACCCTGAACCTCTAGAGGGAATTAAAAGCATTTTCAGCATATTTTTCACTTCATTGCCACCACATTTAAAAGGATCTTGCCTGTTTTAAAATCATACCTGTTTTCCTCTAAGCTCGCTGGGGGGAACTGGAAATGTGTATTGCATTTTGTATTCCTGAGAATTGTGTGCTCCCCTTCCATCTCCTTATCTTGCATAGGGGGGAGGGAATTGTCAAAGAAAAAGTGATCATATTATCTTTTGTTGAAATCATATCAAGTTTATTTCTGTGCTGCATTTTTCCCTCATTGCTTTTCTTTGAATCCATAAAAGTATTTTCTGCTATCTTATCCTTCCTATACTAACTCCTCATTGAGTGTAAAGAAGTGTGCTAGTGTCAGATTATCCATTGTTGATCACGGTCATATTCATAAGTGTGCGATCAAATATTAATTTATTTATAAAAGTGTAATATATACACATTGTTTAATTTTTCCAATAAATCTTTTAAATTGCAAAACAAACCTACTTCTTGGCTCATTGAGATCAGGGGGATTCATAGAGAGGGGTGTTATACAAGGGTTTATCATCCAGGGTATAACTTGGTACAGAAATATATAAATAAGGGCTTCCCTTGAGCAATCCCAGACAAGGCACTGACTTAGTGGGAGTGCTTGATTGGAGTCACTTAACAACTTTGTCTGACTTACTGTGCACGTTGCAGTTTTTTTATTCATTCTTCAACTTCAATGTCCAGCCCTGGCCACCAGTAGTCTGTTCTGAGGTGACCCTTAGATTTTTGTCATCCCAAGGTGACCTTTTTGTGCCACCTCCAGCAACTTACGCCTGACACCTGGGGGTATTACATGTCCCAAACTTAACACGTGACCTTCCTCAATGCTCAACTCATCTTTTACCCTATGAATTACTCCTAATACATCCTCACTGGCCCCATGTCTCTAGTTTGTGGATATCATTTTGTTGACCTTTATTAGGACCTCATCATCCTTTTCAGCATTCACACATTCTTGAGCTGTGAAAGCCCCTCCACACACTACAAATACATCATCACACGCAACTTCTTCTTCATCCACTTGTCGGTAAACAACACTGTTGCTCTGCGATCTAGAAAATAAATCAGCTAGGATATTCTCCTTAACAGGGACAAACTGTACACTACACGAATGTGCCAGCAGAGACGTCACCCACCTTACTATTCTGTGGGAAACACCATACAGGCCTCTGCACATGAAGATGCTTACCGAGGGCTAGTGGTCACTAAATCTCTTCCCCAATTAAATGCCTTCAATTTATTGTTAGTCAAAAGCACAATGCCTCCTTCTCAATAACTCAATATCGGGATTCTGCACATTTGAGGAACCTGGATGCAAATGCAATTGCCCTCTCAACGCCATTCTGGTTTTGTATCAGGACTGCTCCTAGACCAATGTAAGTAACAGCAGTGATGATGTATGTGTTGATCTCTGTGTCAAAACTGGCCAGCACGGGTATCCTGAAGATCGCCATTTTTATCTCCTCAAATTCCTGACTGCAATTCTCTGATCAAACTTGTCATCTTTGAAGCATAGAGCTCTAATAATTAAACAACGGTCTGCAAAATGTCTTATAAACTTTGCATAGTATTCAACCAAACCTACGAACGGGATAGCATCATGCCTGTCCTTCGACGGTTCTAACCCTAGTATACTTTCTACCAAGCTTGCCTTGGGCAACACACCTTCACCACAGTGTTTGTGTCCCAAGTGGTCCAATCTGATGATCTAAAATGACATTTGCTCTTTTGAAGTGTCAACCCGGCTCTGCAAAGCTCATTTAACACCAGAGACAATTTCCTATCCTGTTCATCTATTGACTTCCCCATAATCAACATGTTATCCTGACAAAACACCACTCCTTTCAATCTCCCTAGAACTGCATGCATGACAGGCTGCAAAAATGCCTCAAAGCTCTACACAAATACTTGCACTTCCATTGGTTTTGTGGACCACAACCACAGGAGAGACCCATTCTGAGGCCTCAACAGCCTCTATAATTCTTTCTCTAGTCTCCTTATTTCCTCGGAGACTTCTTTTCTCAGTGCTAATGGAAGACGCCTAACCCTTGCTGCTACGGGGGTAGCTCCCTCAATCAGCTTGATCTTTTGGCAGTACATTTTCAGGCAACACAAGGAGTCACTGAAATCGTCTTCATATCTTTCCACTGGAGAAGATAAGAATTGGCTGACTGCCGCAATAAGACCTGGAACTTTGGGATCAATAACAATATCCAAACTGCTTTGTTCCTACCAACCTAGAAGACAGCCTCCATTTTCAGACTCATATTCTATGTCTTTGGTGGTTCTACCCAAGCCCCCTAATGTAACCCACTATGCCAATACTTAATCCTCTATAGACAATGGCTTTAATCTGTGGTTTTAATAATTGAACCCTATGAAACCTTTCACACCAGCAATCGTAGTTGATAATGGTATAATCTGACCCTGAGTCAATTAACATGAATGAACAACATTCAAAAGTACCTCTGCATGTCTCTTCCCGTCTTTTAAAGCTTGGACCCAACCTCACTCAAAGACCAACACATACCTCTACCTTCATCCCCAACCATGTTTTCAGAACAGTCACAGTCCTGTTCAACTACAATCACTTTTACTCCTTCTCGGGAGAAATTGTGACAGCATTGGGCAAAATGTCCCTTCTTCCCACACCTAAGACACAACGCATTGAGACCTGGGCATGTTGAAGAACCATTGAAGTGAGAGATGCTCCCACTAAAAAAACATTTCTTGACATGAGGGATTTGTTCCACCTTATTATCAGATATTTTCTATTCCTGACCCTTCCTGTGTTCCTTCTTTTTGTTGGAAGGTCTAAAAGATGTAGAAATCTTTTTACCAGGGGGAACAACCCTTCTTTGTTCATTAGTCACAACATTTGAAGACTTCATAAGCACCTCTTTGTTCTCCTTCTTTTGCAATTATTTGATGCATGCCAACATGAGTTCTACTCTTTTTGCAATATCAATAACTTCATCTGAACTGGTGTCACCTTTTGCCCTATCTCCTCTCGAATTTAGTTTTCCATCAACATAAATTGGACACTTTGCCTTCGTTATAAGAGAGTGGCCAAAATTGAGCTGTTAGCACATCCATACTGCAAGTGCATCTCAAGTACCTTATACAGTGTTCTCTGGGTGTGTCTGCTGAGAGAAAATCTGCCTAGAAACCTATGCATGCCTCAAATGTGTTTCAACTTGCCTGGACTACACAGTGCATAATCAGAAGAAAAAAATACTTAACTCGCCCCAGTTACAGCTGGTCAGCTCACCAGTCAGTCACCAAGCTCTGTACAAGGCTGTACCGTTTATTGGAAACCAGTTCCACATGATGTTAGTGACACAGATGGGTTGCCAAGCAACACACAGCAAGAGCGGCTGTGTGGACGGCACGCCACTGGGTCCTTTATTCAAAGAGATTCTCCCCTCAGCTGCACCTCACTACAGCCCAACGCTGATGCACCTGTCTTTCAGCAGCGCCATGTCGCAGCAAAGAGCCCTATCGCTCGCCAACCTGTCTGGTCCATCCAGAAGGCCAAACATGACATGAGGTCACAGCAGCCGCAGCCCATGGCTGACAGGCTGCGACAGCCACAGGGGAAGTTCCCTCAGAGCAGTCTGCTTCTGCAGCAGAAGCACCACTGCGTTGCACAACAATGCCTGGGCGCAAACCACATGGCGATGGGACGTCTCGAACCAAGCCAACGGTGGCAGAACAACGATCCACCAGAAAGGAGCCAACAAGGAAGTCAACGCCGCACTGCCAGGATAGGAGGGCCTACCCCAACAGGCCATCACCAGATTTGTAAGGTATGAACACCTGAGTTCTAACCAAGTTCTTTGTTAATCAGATACTCTTATAGGCCCTCATTTCTGCACCACACTCTGAAGAGTATGCTGAGTACAGGGCTCCATTATATACAATATTAGGACACTGCGCGGGCGCAATCAGAATGAGAGAACCATTCTGATTGGCCCTCGCTGAGGCACTACCCAGCCGGGAATCCCTCAGCTGGGATTCCACGGCCATTTTTCCCGGCGGGGGCACGGCACCGATGAGAAGCTGCCTTCGCTCCCTGCCGGGGACTCAGGTACGTTTCTTTTGTTTTATTTTTATTTCTCCTCCCCACCCCACTTACCTTTGGCCTGGTTTGTCACTGGTGGGGGACGATGGCAGCCTCCAGCCATGTGGAGACTCCGACCCTTCACACGGCTGGAGGCTTCCATCGTCCCCCGCCGGAGACCCAGGTACGTTTTATTTTTTTTAAAATAATTTTTTCCCCTCCCTCCTTTCCACCCTCCCAACCCCACTTACTTTCTTTTTTTTCGGGAGCGGACGCACTGGGAACACTTCTGTTCCCAGCGTGTCTGCTCCAGATGGCTGCCATGGAAAGGGACATCATTTTCCCTTTCCCGGCTGCCATTTTCTTGGTTGTGTTTTTATAAATAAATGCTTTTAGTGCCCCAGTTATGCAGATCTTGCGGGCTCGGGTACTAATCGCTATATGCCCCGAGCTGCGGTGTCATTACCGACTCTGGTAATGCCCCGGGGCCTTTGTTAACTATGGGCCCCAGGGCATTACCTGAGTCGATAATGCCCCCGCCGCTCGGGGCATATTGCTTAATTATACACAGAAGGGGAATCGCCATCACCACTGGGAATTGGAGAGAATCACTGGTGTGAAGAAAAAAAAATTAAACATTTTTTCTCAACAAAAAAAAAGTTTTGTTTTGAATTCACTCTGCATTAATAAAGAAATTATTTCTGTAACAGAAATCATTTCTTTATGAAGGCAGAGTGACTACAAAAAGAAACTTTCTTTTTAAAGGCTGAGGGCTCCCCCCAACCCATGACATGCAAGGCCTTAGGCTCGAGGGCTCCATGTCATGGGGTGCGGGGGGAGCCCTATGACTTCAAAAACAAAATAGTTTATTTTTTAATTCAATCTGCCTTTATAAAGAAATTATTTCCGTTATGGTTCGGTCCTTAACTGAATAATTTCTTAATGAAGTTAGAGTGACTTCAAAAAGAAACAATGGGGCTCATTCTGACCATGCCGGCCCAGAAACAACGGCGCTGGTAATCTTGGTGATCTACCCCCCACTCTCTGCCTGGAGAAGTGTCTAACCCTTCGAGACTTGGAGGTAGCTGAGCGAAGGGCTCGAGAAGGAAAGTATTTTGGAAGAGTGTGTTGGATGTAATGCGGGCCCGGCCCCAGAAAGCCTTGTGGACAATGCAAAGGGTCTTGAACTTGATCCTTGCAGCCACCGGGAGCCAGTGGAGAGATTTCAGGGCTGGAGAGATGTGATCCCTGGGCTTGTGGCCAAGGATAAGTCTTGCAGTCCTGGTCTGGATTAGTTGCAGATGATGGAGAGTAGAGGACGGCAGAATGATAATAGAGGCTGTTGCAGTAGTCCAGCCCAGAGAGAACCAGAGCTCTGGAGACAGTGAGCTTCTGGTGGAAAATGAGAAAGGGAAGAGTCCCTTTGAGGAGGAGCAACTGGTAGTGGAACTTCCTGGTGACATCCAAGATGTGAGAAGAGAAAGAGAGAGTGGCATAGAAGAGGACACCAAGGTTTTTTGCCTGGAAGGAAGGTGAAGGAAGAGGGCCCAAGGCGGACGGCCAGAGTGAGAGAGGGAAAGCTGGTGCCAGTGTCCCAATGAGAAAGATCTCCGTCTTACTGGCATTAAGGCAGAGATCGTTGGAGGCGCACCAATCCTGAATTGCGGATAGACAGTCAGGAATGAGCGAGAGAGGAGAGGATGCTGAGGGGAGCCTGAAGGAAAGCTGAGTCATCCACATAACACTGGATGTTAGAGGAGAAGGTAGAGATCAGGTGGGCCAAAGGGGCCAAGAAGAGGTTGTAGAAGAGTATAGAGCCCTGGGGAACGCCACAGGTAGAGAGAGGTGGCAGAGAGATTGGGACCAGGTTGAATTTGGTAGCGGGGGGAGCGGTCCAAGAGGAAGGAGGTCAGTCACTCCAGGGCCTGATCCGTGATGCCCAGGTTCTCACTGAGTCGATTGATCAGGATGGTGTTGTTGACCGTGTCGAAGGCAGAGGAAAGAAGGAGGGTGAGGACAGAAGGAATGCTGGAATCAAGGTTAGAGAGCAGAACTTCACGGGTGTTCAAGAGAGCAGTTTCCATGCCTCTGGCAGCTCTGAAGCCAGACTGATGGTCATGGAGACAATCAACAGATTCAGAGTTGAGAGTAAGATGGGAGATGGTAAGATTTTCCAAGAGTTTGCCCAAGAAAGGGGTGATGGAGATTGGGCAATAGTTTGCCAGGCAGGTAGCATCAGCAGACGGCTTCTTGAGGAGTGGGCGCACAAGGGAGTGCTTAAGGGGAGAGGCAAACAGTCCAGTGGCTAAAGAGTGATTACAGAAATCAGGAGCGAGGGTGTCAATATGGTCCTTGATGGTTCTGAAGGAGCAGGGGAGCACCTGTTTGGACAACGCTTTCATAGATCGGACTTGTCTAGAAACCTTGTCTAGAAACCTTGTCAAGTGTTGTCAGAGAGAAACAGTAAAAAAGAGGGGGGTAGAGATGGCCAAAGGGGGCCAAGAGAGGAACAGGGAGAGGAAGAGGAAATAGAGGACAGGATGTCCTGAGATGTAGCAGAGAAGTGAGAGGCCAGAGCCGTACAGAGGGCTTTGGTGGGAACAGGAGAGGTAGAGACCGCAACAGGATTGACCAGTTCCTTTCAGATTTTAAATAGTTTGGCCGTGTTGGTAGAGGCCGCGGAGACGCAGGCTTGAATGCGTGCTCTTTTCTTGATGAGTGTTATTGCTTTGACTGGCATTTTGGTGCAACCAGTCTAGGTATGTCCAAATGTGGCCTGGCATGCTTTACTGTAATGTTACTACGTGTCTACACTGGTCTACATTGTACAGCAAGTTGGACATGTTTTCATTGTGGCATGGCATTTTTAATAGCAAAGCATTAAAGTTCCTGTGCACTGTTGGTGACTTGCATCTATTGGATAGGTGTTACCCTACAAAACAATTGTTAACGTTCCCAGCATGTATTATTTATGGCTACTTTGGCTTATACAATAGAGTGGACGGACGCCTCAGATTGCAAGAAGTAATTAATAAAACTTTCATATAATGAACAAGAGCAATTAGACAAAATAATATCGAGTTTATTCAAACGCATACTCAAAAATGGACCTTAAAAATGTACTGACTGCCAACTAAATCGGTTCGACACATGGTGAAGTGTGGCGAGCAAGTGTCATTCTGCATCTGTTGCCGTGACTGTTGGACGTGTATCCTGTGTTTCCTAAACTGTGTAACTGTTCGAGTTCGAGCTGTGTAGCTGTGTAACTGTTCGAGTTCACTGACTCCTCCCACCTTTCAACTGCCTGAGGGACCAGGGCAAGGTGGACTACTCCTTATCCCTGGCTGTGTGCACGGGCCACCAACTGCGAGCTTCGTGCTTTCACTTTCGGCCTCATTGCAGCGTGGATCCGCCATTTGAACATTTGCTCATGTGGTAAGCTGTACTCTGTGTCGAAGCATTATTCTCTTTGGTTTTCTGATCGCCTTCGTTTCTACACTTGCAAAGACGGGTGATGACACACGGGTGCAATGAGGCCCTCGGCTGATCTTGCAGTATCTGCTGTGAGCTGACAGAGGATTTTTTAACTGGTTCCTTCCTCCTGTGAACACTAGTCTGCTCATAAGCAATTGCGATTCCACCTTCCTGTAAGCAGCTGTTACTGGATTCCTGGGAAGCATTTGTGTGCCTTTCCTAGTGGGTGACTGGCATTTTCTGCCTTTGAGCCCTCTTTGGAACTTTTACTAATTATTGTGGATAATCTCGCACAGAGTCACGTTCCTGTTGATTCTTGGAACTATATGGGGTATCCACACATTCAATTTATGGCAGGAAGGCGCTGCAATTATTATTTGTTTACAGAGTGACTGCGGGCGTGTTAGCCTTTGTGCTCTGTTTGTGAGGAATTGTCCTGAGAAGTTTGGACAGTTTCTGACATTTCTGTGGGTTACCTCAGTCTTTTAATGAGACAGTATACTCAGCGCTCAAGTGATTAGACTGTCTCGGATCAAGTCAGCAATTTCTACCAGGGTATACGCTGCGCTTGTGTAACCCGCTGTTTGGATCAATTCTGCTATCCTGTGTTGCAGGCCCGGACTCCTCATTTTTACTTGACATCATCTAAAGAGGGCTATTGATACATTCCACAGGTTGATGAAATGTGCCTCTGGGGTACTGCCATGGCACAGCGGACTCTGAGGTTGGGGGTGATTAGAGCCTCTGATACAGCAGTGATGAACTCCTGCACCCCAATGGTCTTTACCCAATCCCACAAACATACACGGCAGCGGCCAATTCAGATCGAGAGTATGATGAAGGGGGGGTCCGGGGAGGCAGTACTTAATGTAGAAGACAATCCAGACAGGCTCAGAGATGACAGCCCCTTACTTCAGAAAAATGACACAGGCCGGTCTCGGGAGAGGCTGATGCAGAAAAGACTGAGCCTTCCGGCACCAGTGAGCATTTTTCCTATACCATCTTCAATCTCCACTTTTTATTTTGCTAACAAACTGGTACATTTTCATGCTACTAGGCAACCAGTGTCGCAGTGCTTACAGGGGGATACAATCTTGCCCCCATTCCGCCCCAACTCGTTCACTCAGACAAGACGTCAAGCGTGATGCATTTGTGTTTGGGTCCCACCAGTCCTACTCATTCTTGTTTAAGGATGATGCTGTTACTGTGGAGGGCCCTAAAGGTATAGATTACATTCGAGGTAACGTCTTGTTGGGAAAAAACATCACAGGCACCTCCGGGTCTTCCTCTGCAGACAAAGTGTGCTTTGTCCCTGCTGTTGAATCTGGGGGGGTGAACTTGATCTCACAGATATGGAATTGTTATCAGGATGGTTGTCAAAGGAAGTTCGAGAGTGCAACAGGTCTTCTGTCAGTAAAGCAGGGAAAGCATGGGTAGATGTGTGTGCTGATAAAAACACTGATCCCAGGGAATTTACCTCCTCCGGTTGTTCTTCCCACTTTGGATAACAGTGGGCAGTTGAATTGGCATCAGAGGTTGGACCAGCAGTCGGGTCCTTATGGGGAAACTCCCCAAGATATTGATACTGTGCCATGAATCAACAGCCTTCCAGCAATCTGTTATAACATGGGGGTTGTCCAACCCTCTATGAATCTAAGGGGTGTACAAGGGGAATTCAGTGTACACTGATTTTTAGACCCTAATTAGAGCACATACATTATGGGCAATCATTATTGAAAGCAACAAGCTTGCTGTTACCAAACACATGACTCAAAATTGTATAAAAATAATTTTTCAATTTAGCTTTTTATTCTTAGTTAGCTAATACTTTTTTCTTTGTGCAGCATATTTAAGTTATTTCTTTGCATAACGATACATGATATCCATTGAGGAAAACAAACACATAGTTAAAGATTTACTATGACAAGATTGCAAATGGCATGAAAACCAAACACATAGTTGAAGATTCACTATGACAAAATTGCAAATGACATGGGATATGGATCAATCATTAATACATATGACCAACAACTTGTAAGTGAAGTGTCCCATGTCAGTGGATGTGAAGAAGACACTATGAAAGTGTAAGTAGAAGAGGCGGTGAAGATAAGTCTCCCATGCCCGGCTAAAGTCTGACCTTATATTTGGTCTATGTCTGTGTATGATGTTAGTAATTAAGAGGCAGCACAAACAATAGCCCATGGGAAATCTGGGTCAATGTGCTCCATGACGTTTCTCGGCAAGATGAGTGGTAGCCGCCTTCTGGGGCCAATAAAGTCAGGAGACTCACTGGTAGTGCTTCCAATCGGAGCAGATGGACAAGGGGGGTTCCATCATAGGGCGGGTGAGAGCACAGGAATAGTCTGCATAGGTCGAGAGGGCAGCCGGGTTGAAGGTAGGCAGCCCGTGGATGACTAGTGCGGGACCCCAGGTGCTGAGAGCGGGGTCCGGAAAAGGTTCAAAAGAATGAAACCTGTAACTGATGGAGGAACACAGCACAAGTTAAGCGGAGGGCCGAGTCAGGAGGCAGCCTGGAGCGAAGTCATCAGGGCTGGGAAGCTCGGGGTGGTTTGTCGTATCGTATGCCCTGCTAGGATTTACGGCATGTGGCAGCGAGGGGCAGGCGTCTCAAAATGGTGCCTGTGCCAGCAATCTGTTGGCAAAGTCCCTGTTGCTCTCTTACCCGGGTGTTGACTTTTGGAACAAATCCCACGCCCCCCAGTGCACTCTATAGATTGAGAGATCCACACACATGGGGAAAGTTTTCCTGCAACATTAACAACAAGCTTACGGCCCTCTACGACCAACAAGATCTGGTCTTGAGAGCAGTAAGGGCCATTACAGACATCCTCAATCCAATGAATGAAAATAGATCCTTTGTGGAAGGTTATCTTGGGTCAAAAGAGGGGGTAAACTGTGCATTCCTGCTAGGCTTTTCTGAGTCCACGCAGGCTGCTAATGTTAAAACCATTGTGCCCCTTAATCTTCCGGTATTGGCGCTTGAGGGTCTGGGGAGTACTACTGTGGCAATAAGCCCTGAGATGGTGGGCCAATACTGCCCCAGGTAATGCCCCTGGGACCAATAGTTACAGACCCGAGCGTAGCAAGGGCCTTAACGAGGCCCTGGGGGCATTACCGTGGCGATATTGACACGCCATTGAGGGGCTTATTGCCATTAGTACCCCAGCCCATTAGACCGGGGTACTAAATGCATTTTTTTCTGTTCCGAAATGTTGATGCATTTCAGAACAGAAAAAAAAGAAAAAGTCAAATAAAATGGCTGCCGGGAAAGGGAAAATGTAGTCAATTTTCCCTTTCCATGGTGGCCATCGGGAGCATACGCGCTGGGAACAGAAGTGTTTCCAGCGCGTTCGCTCCAGAGAAAAGAAGAAAAAAGAAAGTAAGTGGGCTTAGGGGGGCAGGGAGGGGATAGTTTGCAGGGGAAGGGGGTGGAGGAAAGAAAACATACCTGAGTACCCGGCGGGGGACGAAGGCAGCCTCCAGCCTTGGGGAGGCTCGGAGCAGGAATTGCCCCGTTTCAAGCCTCCTCATTGGCTGAGGGGCTTCCATGCCCCCCACCGGGGACTCAGGTATGTTTTTTTTTCCACGTGTGTGTGAGAGATTCCCGGCCGTGTAATGCCCCGATGAGGGCCAATCAGAATGCTTGTTACATTCTGATTGAACCTCGCCGGGTACTAATTTGGAACATATGTCCATGGCTTTCATTGAGCCTACTGACTCACCTTCTTTTTCTACTTACTCTACCATGAGAAAAAGAAGGAAATTGAATAAATTAAAAAAATCAAAGAATCAACCGAAGGCAAAATCAAGGTCTGCCAATGCCTCAAGAAAACAAGTCAATCAGCTATCAAACAATGACATTATTATTGATCTAAATGAGCATGGCGTAGATCCGGCTATGTAGCAGGAGCCTGCTGTAACATCTAGCAAGAGGAATCGGGGGACCAAAAAGAAGTCTAAACAGGGAATTTCTGCTAATGCACCATTACCCCCGGTAATGACAGATCGGCCCTCTAGTCCCATAATCCCCTCCCCACAGTTGGGTTTTGATCAGCAAGCTACTGAAGGAGAAAAAACAAGGGAGGTTTTTAATCTATCTGAGGCTTTTAACAGAGGACAACTGTCAAAGCTTACTGCCCTGGTGCCCGCGATGGTCACACTGCCTCAGGTCAGTAAGTCACAGAGGCCTAGGGATGAAGTGGTACCTCAACCGCAAGTCCCTCAGACCATTTGTTTTGGTCTTGGGGCTCCTGCAGTGGATCTGTCCAAAGATCCTGGGGATTTGAACCCTGTGCAGATCCAGGGAAATTCCAACAAAGGAAGAGACAACAACTTGAACAGTCAGGCTGTTAGCGCCATGAATAATCCCTCTATGGTCCAGTCTGAGACTCAATTGCAGGGGAGGGTTCTTGAGATGTGGGGTGCATCTAAGATAATTGGTTGGGTGCTGGGTGACATGGGTCAGGGCTCTAAGCAATTAATCAGGTCTAGGATATTGGAAATATTCATGCAAATCCCCTCTTTAAGGTCTCTACATTTGGGGGATATTGAATTTATTGTCCTATCTATGGTCACAAATAGCATTGTTTCACACTTCTTTTCTGAGATTGTATCAAATCTGGTTTGGTCCCAGAGGGGGATTTTGAAGTATTTGGGCTATGATCTCTTTGACATCAAAACCACAGAGGCTGCAAAGGTTTTTCTGGCACCTTCGTTGGGCTCCAAGCCATCACCCACAACTGTGGACTCTATGACCACACGAGCATTGGCTAGTATTCAATCTGTTAGCTTTAACGATGTACAGGATTGGTCCTGGATTGAGGTGGCAATTAAAACCTTTGTGTCTCTTACAGTGGGGTCAAAACAATCCTAGCATTGGTGAGAGTAAGATTCTCTTGTGGAACACATGTGGGTCGAAAAACTTCTTTTACAATTGGAAGAATTCAGCGGAGATGAGAAAATGTAACATTCTGTACTTACAAGAAACCGTGTGTATGTCACCTTTTGTGCTAGAGGGGTACTCTTCTGTGTCTACTCCGATGAGGGGTTAAGGGGAGGCTGAGTGGGGGCCTGGCTATTGCTATGAACACCAGCCTGTTGATCTGTTCCTCACTGTTGTTCGAGGGTGAGGGCATCTTGGCAGTGCACGCCTCATTTTTGGATGGGATTGGGGATGTTCTCCTTGTAAACATATATTGGAACCCGGAAAAACAAATCATTTCTGTATTTCACTCCTTTTTAACACAGATCTTTGATTCATGGTTAACGGCAGGCTACCAACATGCTATGATTGTGGGGGGTTCAAAACCTCTGTGCTACAAGGGTGACATCTATGCCTTATGCCATGCGGGAGGGGGACCAAAGCTCCAGGTGGGGCTTGAGTTGGGGCACCCGCTTATGTCAGCCTGGGATCTGCATCTATTGGAGTTTGAACATCCCAGAAAGGAAGATCTCTTCACTTTGCATAGGGGCCCCTCCAAATCAGGGTTAGACTATTTTTTCATCTCTGCCTCTCTCACTTGCACATGCACGTTGCTGGGGTCAGTGATCACCTCATTCTTCACTTTACAATGAGTGAAATCACACAGAGGTCCGACATATGTGATGCCCTAGCGCTGATTATACAGCAGAACGAACAACGGGCTGTGCTGACACTGAGATTCTCAAATGTATAATACATTTAGGGATTACCTAATCCCGAGTGCATTTAGCAGTAGTCAAGACACCTGGTTCGGATCTAAACTACTTTCGGATCAGAGGCCATTGGACTTGTGTATTGGGGAATGTATACGCAGGGTTACCTCAGAAACAGCGAGGCATATTAAGGGACTCCATCCCCATTTGTTTGATAAAAGAAAAAGAGACTCTAAGAGGTCTAAAAGGCGAGCGATTAAATAATTTGCAGAGTCAGCGTCTCTATAAATGTATTTGCCAGTCTCAAGAGGCGGGAGTGTCAACATCACAGGAACCTTGATAAAGCATTAAGATATGAACTCCACTTTAGAGACAACCAATATATGCTGAGGCTGCTTATAAAGGCTGACAATAGACAATTCTGGAAGACCATCAACTCTAAGGGGGAAGTTATATCATCATTGGGGGCTGATGAAATTCTAGATAATACTTGGGTCTCCATTATTGACAGTAAATTTAAATCTCCATTGGATGCCAAGTGCTCCCACCCTCAGTATGATAACACCAAGACCTTTTTCCCTTGCCCTTGGACGATGGAAGACATAGTATGGGCTACCAATAAACCTAAGCCCCGTATGGCATGGGGTCCGGATGGGCTTCCCCCTTTCTTGCTGAGAAAAGACCTGACTGCCTGGGCTGCTTGGCTTAAACCTTTTTTTGACTCCATCTATGCCACGCATAATGTGCCGATTTGATGGACGCAGTCCATCATAATTCCCATCTTTAAGAAAGGTCACCCTCATGATCTGGCCAACTATTGGCCCATTGCTCTGATCGACTCCACCTATAAGGTGTTTTCCACATTGCTGCTTAGAGACATGAACACCGAGCTAGTGAAGGCTAACATTCTATCTCACTTACAGGTAGGGTTCAGGCAGAAGGTTGGTACTCCCCTCGACGTTACACTAGTTAAATTTCTGTTTCTTAGTGCCAAGGCTTTTCAGGGGGGCAACATATGTATATGGCCTCCCTGGATCTCTCTTCCGCTTTTGACTGTGTGGAGCGCCAGAGGCTTTGGGACAAACTACTAAGATTGAGGGTGCCCCATAAATTGGTTTGTCTACTGGCAGCATTGCATCATAACTCCAAAGTCAGGATTTGCCTTAATAAGGAGGGGGCTGTCACTAAACCCATTCAGGTTTCTCTGGGACTAAAACAGGGGTGTATTTTGGCACTGACTTTGTTTAATCTGTATGTGTGTGATATTTGCTATCTATGGGAGAGACAGGATCTGATTGCAGCATGGTTGGGACATCTGAGAATCCACGGGTTGATCTTTGTGGATGATATCATCATCTTTGATCGGACACTGCTGGGCCTCCAAAGCAAACATAACATCTTTGCGGCCTACACCACATCGAATAATCTGGACTTCAATTGTGCTAAATCCAAGGTGGTGATTTTTTTGAAACTCATGTGCCCTAAGGTGATGCGATGGTGCGTGCGGGTGGAAACTGTTGAAAGGGTGCTAACCATGCGCTATCTCGGTTACAATCTATCCAACATTGTGTCTATCGAAATGTGGACATGCGCACTAAAGGAGAAGTTGGCTCCTCTACTATCTCATATGAAGCACATTTTCTGGAAATTATGTAGGTTCTCCATATTGCTTGTTCTTAAATACTACTTGGGCAAGATAGAGCTGGTACTTCTGTATGGGCTAGACATGGCGTCCATAGAGCTTGGTGCCTGTCTGAATGTTATGCAAGGGACCATATGGAAAAAAGTGATGGGGATAGCCCTAGCAGTGCAGAATGGTATTATCAGGCATGAACTCAGCTTAACTTCATTGCAGGTTAGATTCCAATGGAGACAGTTAGTGTCCTATTTTTAGTTCCTGTGGCCTCAGAGAAACTCATTGTACATGGACTTGAATCAGATTATGCTGCAAGGTTCTGTTCAGTCTGTGAAAGGGTTTCGGGACAATATGGACAAATTACTGGAAAGAATGGGCTTGAATGTGCTGCAGCTCAAATGCAATCCTAATGCAGTTAAGGTCAAGCTATTTAGGGATGACTGGAGAATTCTGATTGAATCCATGAATAATTACGCCAAGTACTGGGAGTATGCGAGTTTCCCCCATAGGTTAGGTCAGCTCCCACCCTAATTAAAATGTTTTCACTGCCCAAAGTCCGGTACGGTATACATGATATTTAGGTTGAACCAAATTCATACCTATGAACGCACTAGGAATTGGTACACTTCTGATTCAGAGGGGGTTGACACAGCGGCTACCTGCCGTTTTTGCAAAGATAATTCTGCGGTGAAGAAACTGAGACACTGGATTCTGGATTGTTACTCTTTGCGTTTGATCAGAATAAAGTGCTTTGACAAAGATTTGTATAGCTTTGCCACAGAATTTTCAAAAGAATTACTGTGGTCACGCCTTATGTGGAGTAATACATTATCCCTTATTAACTTGCTTGTTTGATTGCTAAATGAATTTCAATTGATGTGTCAAGAAATGAAGGTTTTAGATATGTAAATATTCAATGTAATGAATTAATAAAATGGAAGAATCTGATGGTGATGTATTGTATGTTATGTTCTTAATCCTAAAGTATGTTTCCTTTTTTGTACTTTGTGTAAGGTTTTGTTTGTAAACCAAATCACAAAGACATTGTTTTACAAAATTGGTGCAACACATGTACTTAAACATAATAAGAAAACACAAAGTTATCATATGACATACAACATATACAGCAGTCTAAATGGACAACAAACTGAGAGATATCAGAAAAACAATTCATACAGCTTCTGAAAAATGTAGGTGAGCCACAATGGGCTTCAATCATTCCCCTTTTGTCACCCAATGAAAACCTTCAACTCGAAGAGAAAAGGGCATGACCCCCCTATGCTACAACTCTGTGGGGAGGCAGAGGAATTTACCAAGGGTCTACGTTGAATATTCATTGTACATTGCGCCCATGTTGAACGAATTCAACTACTGTGTGTTTGTCATTTTTCATACACCATGAATACAATATTAGTAGTGTAGTGTAAGAGTAGTGATACATGGAGCACATTCTGAACGTTTTGGCAGTCTTAGTCATTTTCAAACTTCGTCAGTTACGAAAGGAACACAACCCTGTAGATTAAAAGGGATACCATAAGAAAAACCCAAGCCACTAAGCTGTAGGTTTAAAAGAGCTGACAAATACTGTCACCAAACATGTTCAACTCAATGTGTGGACACCGAATTAGAAAGAATACACTATCTCAATCCCCAACAGTTTTCCACTCCACCAGTAGAGTGGTAATCACCTCAGGAAGATGCTATTAGATCAGCCCTTGAAGATGTATCCAAAGTAAAAGCTCCCCTCACCATAATAATAAGAAAGATGAGAGACAGAGACACATATTCAACAGGAATAACACAGCCAGTGGTCCAGGATATATATTTAAATCACAAGCCTCGCAGAGGAATGTGCCACAAAGGCACATTGGACCGACTAAGGGACTTGTGGCATCTTCACTCCGGTATTGATTCTGATTTGCATTATTGATGGAAAATACTGCCAATTTTCTGATTGGAAAACATCAATAATTGCAAAAAATAGATATTCAAATGTGCACCTTTTGTGGTGTGTGTTAATTTGTTTGTATATGTGACAGAATGTCAGCTTGAAGTAAGTTCAGTGCTCTGACTCTGTGTGATTAAAAACTTGAGCTCGCACATCAAAGGGAACATTTTGTATTCACAAGTCTTTTTTAATCAATGACTGAACACTGAAAAGACCTCAGGCATTACACATGGTTCTCAGCCCATTCTAGACTTTGCCCACGGAATCAATTAGATTCTAGTGGATTCTGACTAGTTGCCTTGTGTAATTTATCACAACAGGGATTATCCAGCTCAGCTGTATCTACCCTACCATTAATCACAATTTATCAGATTCAGAACCTAGTACTCCCTGTAGTTTTACACAGATATCAAATACATCCATTTCTAATACACTCGCCATGTTCAATACCAGAGTACTCCTCCACTAGGATTTACTCACAGTGCCATGTTGGCCACACACCTAGGAGGTTTTTTTTTAACAATGATTCTGCTCTCTGCATAATATGCTAAGTGCAACCTGTGTATGCATTGCCATTGTTTCTGTTTTGTTTCTCGTATCCACATATGTGTCACATGTTGCTCAGCCAGCCTGTAGCAGGGTTGTAGTGCTTTATTTAGATCTACTGATAATAAAATTGCTAGCTTCTTGCAGTCAGTACTTGACTACCTGAGCTGTTTGTATAGGTGGTGAGGTCATTCCTCTCTGCCTTATGCCATGTGCATTATTAGCAGAGAAACACGTTTTGCTCCATGTTTCCTGGATTATGGGTCGTCTTCTACATCAGACATTACATGTGTCATGTATGTGGGAATTAATGGTGCTTCGAGTGGAGGTTCCTTTTTAAGATGAATTCAACTAGCTCTGCAAATGTTAAATACAAGTATCCATTTGCTTTTGACTGTGGTGTGCATGCAGGATTTTAAGCAGACATTTGGTCTGCAATGTATGTGTATCATGCTACATGTTAGCATGTTTTTCTATGATGTGCATAGCATTGAGCTATAATGGATTATAGCTAGCTTAGTACTGTAGGTTGATTGCTGTTTTCATGCAAGATTGTACTTGCAAGTGTACCCTGTTTTGAAACGGCTCTAGTGTATTTATTAGCATTGTCCTGCTTTATTTAAAACTGCCATTGGCTGTTTATGCAGTGCCTACATAATGAGACCAAACGTTTTAGTCTGTGTTATTAAATTCCCTACAGGGTTCTCCCAGGTGGTACCTGGAACCCGACAATGCATGGCTACAGGTAGATTACGCTTCATGACCATAGTCAGTCAATGTAATGAATGTCAGCTGAATGTCTACGATTGCACTCTATAAATATGTGCTATCATGCATGTTATTCAATAATGTCTTCTGTCCCTTATTCATTTAATAATGAGAACTGTGTCAGTGACTGTCATTCTGTTTCTTAGCCACATGTGCACAAACAAACTATTACTGAGCTGTTTCTCAGCACTGGCTGCACAAGGAGCAGACAGTAATCTGTTTGCCGCTTGCCGCGATACATTGTCTAATCCTGGCAAAGAAGCTTGCTTTTTTTTATCAAAGTGTGCATTTTATACATGCTGGACCTGGCTTGCCAGCAGGAACCATTAAGGCCTGCGAAGTCATGTTTTGGTATTTTTTTTGCATTTTGCATGCATCTTTATCTGTATAGCTGTGTAGTGCCCTATTTTTCAAAGAGATGAATCACAAGTTAACTAGAGGGTACTCATTTAATCTTCCTGGACGGTGAAGGGCTGAGTCTTGGTGACATTCTTGGCAGATTTCAATACTGTTTGTGCAGATTGCCAACAAATGCAGAGCTAGTTGTACACACTGCTATTTCTAGTTGTAAGAGTGTATTGCAAGGTATACATACGTTATACACTGACGTCTGTCAAAAGGAAGTGCCTGTATTTCTTCATTATGATATGTGTATATGAATAACATAGGAGATTATTTGGTTTAGATTGCCAAATTAGCCAAAAGCAAAACTAAAGGCTAAAGGATGTACTTTGTTGATCTGCAGTTATTGCACTGAATGCATGGTTAGTTTTCCCATTTTAGGGTTCTACCTATGTAAAGCTTATCACTGTATATAGGAGAGCGCTATCAATGGACATTTCATTCAGAGCCTGAAGACTTGTGTTCCAATGTTATAGAGGCACCATCCATGGTAACGGTGCCCAAACCTGAAGCAGTCTTTGGATAGCCATTAAAGGATTTGTCTGGCATCTTTCTGGGAAACCTCTTATGGTAAAATGGAACAGTAATTCTCATATTCACCACTATATTATTTGAGAGATTTCAGGGACCTGGTACCTGCTCTAGGTTGCTTTCTGATTCTGTTTGTTAGAAGCGTCTTTTATCATCAGGTCAATTATATTAGCTACTGTTCGTTGTGCCCTGGTCATCTCATGTGTATACCATTTAGGAGGAGAGCTTTGACCATAAACTGGTGATGTCTGCAATCCCAAATCAGCCTGAATGGTCGTGTATGTTATTTCTTGTGTCTGCGTGGCCAGTGTTGACTCACTCTGTACTCTTTCGGCTTTCTGCTGAAGTGTCCATCTCCTAAGCAGGTCAAAATGAAATTTTAAAGGTAAATATTCGCACACCTCTATTTTTGTTGTCAACTCCCTTATGGGATGACACTCTAAGGCTTTTTCACAACACTGCAGGCTTTGAACTATGGGGCCTTGTTTGGCGATCCCTATTGTAAAGCAAAGACTACTGAGAAAACAAGAAAAGTATCTCTCATGAGTTAATCACACTACTGGTGCAGAAGATGCAATATAGGTTAGGCTCTTCTGGTGGGCCTGGCAGACTAGACATCTGAAGACACCCCTCATTCTCACTGATGGGGCTTTGATATAAGCGTACAAAGTCTCTGAAGGAAGAGAGATTTGTGTCCCTGGTTGCTGTACCTTAATTACGAGGACAACTATAAGGAATTAACTAGTTTGCTGCGCTCACCAGATATTATGTCAATGAGATTCTTTTAAATAGAATACAGCCAATTAATCTACAAACTGCCTGGAAACACTTGTGTATAGGCACCTCACACATGTCCAATAAATAAAATAAAAAGTTTGAGCATTCTAATTTTTCTTATGTTTTCTGTTTGCTTTTATTTCTGTCTCCCAACCTTTACCCTGGTATGTATTATTGCAAAAATAGTGTATCACCATTGTATGTCACATTTTAAGATGAACTTGATACTGTATGAGGAAAACAGCTCATGTATCAGCCTTGAGACAGACCAAGGGTCGAAACATGTGTCGGCTGTGAGCTGAATAGCAGAATAAAATTGTATTTGTTGACACATACAATTTGCACAAATGTATTGGCAGGGTGCTGGCTATTTATAGGAACCAATGTCTTAAGTTCTGTCAAAAATGTGTTGGTATAAGGAGCCAATATATATGTTTACTCAGTCTATAAGTGGATATTATTTGCTTAAACTACATTTTGGAGATTAATTGGCTGCATTCTATTTTAATAAAACTCATTGACATAATATCTGGTGAGTGCAGTAAACTAGTTAATTCCTTATAGTTGTCTACACAATTTTATGTCAAGGATAGGACCTATGCTAGCTAGCTCTGTGGAATACCAAAACCTACCATCAGTGTCCAAGTGCAGTCTACAATGGTTTAGCCTAACTGGAACCTTAATTATGAGGTTTTGCCTCACCCAGTGCAGGTCATGAGTGACCAGCCAAGAATTAACTTGGTACACATATAGCAATGGAATGTTTACTTCCTTAGGGATGAATGCATGTTTTGTTTTAACCCTTGTGTCTAACTTCCCCGGTGGTGTACCAAGGTGAGGGGCTTTACCTGCTTTTCTGCACCTCTCCAATGTCTCTGAAACACTCATCATATAAACAGTTTTAGAGCAGGAGTCTGTACCTACATACTGTTTTAAAATGCACTAGGAAACTAAAATGGATCTATGTAAGCTATGAAGCCATCTCTTGCTGCTTTTCACTGACAGAAGCTAATAAACTTGACATGTCACACGCTGACATGGTGCTTTTCCTGGCTAATATCATGGCAGCAATCATCTTGCTGTTTATCTTATTAAAGTATTTTTTATTAATACTGTATCTCAAGAATGTATTATTGAAAAAGCCTTTTCTGAAAAGTATTAAACCCAGCCACGCCACGATGCACTTAAATTGGAGGGAAAAAGACTATTTAATGTTAAGCCAGATCTACCCATTGCTCTTCACTAATGGAAGATTAATTCACCTATTATAACAATGCCACGCAAACTGTTGGAAACTTGACACATTATCTGTGCTCTGTTATTAACTCATATAATGCTGCGGGTTGAGGAGTCACCTTGCCTGAGCACCAGGAAAGAAACATGTATGGGCTCCAGAGGCTTACCGTGCCCCATATTTGGCACCATTTGTCACAAGTTCCTTGGAACCACCGGGAAAAACTCAAGAATGCCGACCTTTAAATCGAAGGAAGCCCCCCAGCAGACAGTTCACTGACAGAAAAAAACAAGCACCTTTCTATGCAACATTGCAGCACATGGTAGTTAGCTCAGATTCAAGAATACGTCTCTCCTTCGACTGAATACAACACCATTCTATGCTCTGCTACTTATGGGATTATTGATTGATTAGTTGGGTTTGTTCACCTAATAGGAACTCAAGGCAGGTGCCCTCCTTCACCCCTTTTACATGAGCACATTTTACACAACCCTGGCACCTTATTAAGTAAAGTGTTACCTAACACGCATATTAGAAAGGGATAGAGAATAACAAACAGAATGGCATAATACATCAGCAGAATATTTGCACAATGCACATGATAGTGAGTCAAAAATGACTTTTGTTGCATAAAAGAATATAATATATTTGCACAATATCCCACAGTTCTCTCTTTAATGAATCACCAGCAAAGCAAATCATATCAAACCCCTTGTAGTGTCTAGGTCATATTTCTTATTAAACCATATGCATGAGCCAGGGCTGCAAAAAAACAAATTTCAAAAACTCCAAAGCTGCTCTGTTCATACTTACATGGGCATATCACAATTTTCCTCAAAAAAGCCAAAAGCTTTGATACCAGCTAAGTCACAAGAAAACCTGTCAATGCTAGGCATTCAAACTCAAACTAAACAAGAGCATGTATCATGACATCTCTTTTTCAAGAATGGAATTCAATAAAGAAAGCACAATGTTAAATGAACCAATCATCTATCACAATATTGAAAAAAATCAAAAGCACAATTCAATAATAAAGCCCCACTATTAAATGAATCAATCATCCATTTAAAAATGGAATGACCAGCATGAGCTGAAATTTAAAACAGATATTCCCCACCAAAATCACTTATATGATGCCTGCTTTCTAAATCAGACAGTGACCAAATCAGCTGAGACAGGACCCTCTGACAGCATCCCCTCTGCTTTTTCCCATCTGATTAGCCAGTCGCCTCTATTCAGGCTTGCATGACATCTCATATACTGTAAGGAAGACATGGTATCAAGAATAGACAGACACAAGTATTCACAGATCAAGGGTGTTTAGTAAACTGTATAGGTAGGTTGGAAAAAGACCTAAACTAAACCTAAATCTAAGATGGGAGCAAGCTACGACCATCAAATAATAATAAGGCAGTCCAAGTGTCATTGTGTCAAATAAAAGGGTCTATACTAAGAAAAACCTATTGCCAATACTTAAGGTAAATACAAAAGAGTGTGGGATGGGGTTCATTAGAAAGAAAGAAGTGTTCACAAACAATAATTCAAGATGTGTTAGCGGGGGTCTCCCTTCTCCATATTTTGAGAATGGAACAAGGCGGGAGTCCTGAGCACAGCACACTCTCAATGTTTCCCAGCACGAGACAACAGTTCCGATTCCCGTATCAGGGCCTTCGGTGGTTAAGTCTCTTTTCTGCAAAAAGTCTCTTGTTCCCCAAGGACCTGATAGGTTTCAAAAATAACAAACAAAAGAATTTTGGTTCCAAATGTATGTTGGGAGATGGTTTCACCCCAGGGCCCCCCTCTACTGGGCACAGACCCCAAACAGTTCTAATCAATATCAGGATCTTCAGAGGTTGTCGCTACTGCTTCCAAGGATCTGATAGGTTCAAATAACAAACAAAAAGTTCTTTCGGATTGCATCATTTGAGGTGATGATTCTCCACCCCTGGATCCCTCTCTTCCGGCCATAGACCCCTTTCGAGTATCAGCCTTTCTCCCGTCGGGTTCAACTATGTCTTTTCACAAATCAAATTCTCTTTTAGCACTAACAAATATTAATGTCTTTTTAAACAGTTCACTGTAGACATCCCTCTACCGGGTTCACTTTTGTCAACACACTGTTTCTTGGAACTTTAGACTTCGCCCCTCTGCATCCCTTTTACTTCCTTCTGATGCCGAATTTAATTCCCTTGTTTTTTCAATGGTTTGTCGATCAAAGACTTTAGACTGTAAAGGGATTTTTCTAGACCCCTGAATGTCCACTTTGACCTTCGTGGCTTCCCTAGGGCCTTCTGGTATCAGTAGTTTCATTCAACACAGGATCAACCAGAGTCTTCATGCCGGACCTTTCTGCAGCTGGTCTTCCCTTAACAATTTACAGTTCTTTGAACTTTCCTCAACGTGCCACTTTGCGACTTTCATTTAACACAGATTTTTTTTTTTTTCGGTTCCCCTTCGACTGACCGGCTGTGATGAACCGCTTAGAGTCAAGGCCGGTACCACGGTAGCAGGCATCTCCCTCTGTCCTGCTTATCAGCCTAGGCATGCTCTGTGTACCATTGGCATCTGCTGCAGCACACTCAGGCTGTTGTCGGCTGCCTTATGTTTCCTTCTGCAGAGGCTTTGCGGGTCTGGGTAAGAAAGGGCAAGGTCTATTCTCTCCTTGCCAACCCTTCATTACTCAACGCCTTTATACTCGTCTTGAACTGCCGTGCTTGGATAGCTCTCTCGTTGTGTGGTCTACCTTGCTCATACTGCGCTCTTGTGCTCCACCTTTTATCCCCGTGGGGAAGAGAAGGGGCTGTCAGGTGTGTGTGATTCTGGTCAATTGCCTGACTCTGCCTGACCCTTGTATCGGGACATGTCAGGTAAACATCTCTAGAGTTAGTCCTTTGTCTTTCGTGGTGTGCAAAAGTGTTTGTGTGGAAAAAGGGGGAGCAGGGTTTCTGAAGGTCCTACATGGTAGAATGGGGAAAAGGTGTTGGAAGAAGGGGGATAGCGCATCTCAGCCATTGGTGTCCCACTTCCACTCCCTAAGGACCGCCATCCAGGTGATTCTCCCTCACTGGCCCACCCCCAGGAACTAGATCCAATAGAGATGGCCGTGTCCTGGCCACTTGGACGACAGATCCCTGGGGACTAGCTAGGGAGACACCATCACAATACCGTCTATCTGGAAACCCCTTAATTACTATACTTACATGTCAAATGATGGACAGTCTCCCTGGGACTAATGTGTCTAATGCAGATCTATGTTGCAGGGACGTTAAGACCTTGCCCTTAAGGTATGATGAATATTAACAATCTAATTAGTACACCCCTTCAGCTTTAGGCTACGGTAAAGAATTTTCAGTGCTCAGTGGCATATCTGTCACACAGAAATAGCTTGCATTGTCTGTCTGGCTATCAATCTGCAGCAAAAAGTGCCCAAGAGTCTGGGGCCACGTTTTCTGTGCCCAGTATAAAGTTTCTGGGAGAGGGGGCTCCAACGCAACTATCTCTTTGCTATATCAGTCCCCAACTCTGTGCCCCTAGCAATAAGTGCTGTCATCCTGTTATCATAGCGCAGCCAAATGCTTGTATGTACAAAGTGCAAGGCCCTTTGCACAGTGCAACCAGAGAGAACTGCTATTACAATTCTTTTTATAAAAAACGAAATTGCTGGTGCTATAGAATTCTATGCAGAACTAAATATGTATGCATAACTCAGTTGTTCATGCATGTAAATGTACCATAAAAACACACAATTCATTGAGGGGTTGCTTTGCAAAATAAAAGCAAATACAGATTAACTCGGGTGGCTAGAACTTTCTGTGTTTCCCTCTTTTCAAGGGACTATAATCTGCTAACATTGCCTGGTCAGGCCTCTGCTGGTTTGCTTATATATATGAGGGGAATTCTAGCATGTCACAGTGTGTTCATATGTGCTTCCCTAACCTGGAGGGCAGAATGTACTCTCATATGTCAAGCAGTTCCCCAAAGAATTTCAAGAGGGTGCTGTAACATCTTTCAGTTAGCCTAGATATGCATTTCAATATGAGGGTTTAATGTCAGTGTGGCAAAGTGGGAGAGAGAGTGGAGAGTGTGAGGAGTAAATGCATAGGAATAAGGAGAAAGAGAGGGAAAGGGAGATGTTTAGAAGAGAAAGGAGAGAGGGAGTGAGAGAGAAAGAGTTTGAGAGGGCATAGGAGGAAATGAGGTATGTGGAGGAAAGAAAGAAAGAAAGAAAGAAAGAAAGAAAGAAAGAAAGAAAGAAAGAAAGAAAGAAAGAAAGAAAGAAAGAAAGAAAGAAAGAAAGAAAGAAAGAAGACCCCTACGCGAGTCCAGAGGGTGCGGGATAGGAGACAAGGGAGTGAATTCTTGGATCCTTGGGAAGAAGACGAGAGGCCATGCACAAGAACTGTACAAAATGAATGTTTGTGAAACTGTGGTGACAGGGGCTACCCTGCAGCCAGCTGAAAGCAGCACTGAGTAGGTGGTGAGAGACACTACTGAGGCTTTCTTCTTTGCTAGGTGAGGAAGAGGTAATTACCTGAGGGGACCTACTTTTCAGAGTCTGACACCTGACTCCCGTCCAGATGACACAGAGCACCAGAACTTCTGGTTCCAGGGAATTACAGCTACAGGAGTACTAAGAAAACATCACACCCGAATTTGGATCAACCAATAAAGACTTAGGGCCCGATTCACAGAATTAAATTGTGTGGAAAAAGGGGCTCTTGCGCGCAAAACGAGCGCCAGCACCCGTTCGCAGATTCATGAACACAATATGCGGGGCTTACCCGTGACTTACACCAAATCCCTGTGGGTTCAACATGTCACTGCGACACCATGAACACCTTGCGCGAGACGCCCAGCAAAGGCGCATACTGTCTTACGCAGTCACCTAAAAAGGGGGTTGAACACGTGGAATGGGGAACGACAAGCATAAATGTGGGCATTACGTGGGAAGTACCACAGTAAAATACTTGCAACGCCCACAAGTGCACTAACAACAAGTATTCATGGAATCGAACAGGGCTCACCGGCACGCGGAAAAAAACACACTAATCCGGAAACGCGTCCGCCACGCGAAAGCAGGCGGAAGCATGCGTAAGCGTAACTGCGCACCAAAAACTCTGCATTAAAAGGGCACGCGAAAAACCAACACGCATATACAGCTACAATGAATGTCCCATTTTTTTCGCAGCAGTGATCGTGGGACTCCGCAGGAGGAGAAGGATAGCCAGAGCACACATTTTTTTACCCAGGACCAGCCTCTTGGGATACCTGATGACCCAGTCTATGACAGGTATAGGTTTCCACCTCATATCATCTTAGACCTGGTCACAGAGTGGGAAGAAGAAATCACATCACCCACCCTGTGCTCCCAAGCACTGAGCCCCTTGGAAAAGGTGATCAATGTACTGCATTTCTTGGCCACTGGGTCATTTCAGCGGACAACTGCCATAGTGGGGGACATTTCACAGGCCACGTAGTCACGCTGCCTACACCAGGTGTTAGCAATCATGACTGCGCGCCCCTCAGTCCGCAGGCACATATACATGCCCAGAAAACCCGCAGAAAGGCAGGCCATGGTCGAGGACCTTTACAGGGTGGCGCACTTCCCTAAAGTGCTTGGTGCCATTGATTGCACCCATGCGGCCCTACGTCCAACTAGGGCCACAGAGCACATCTATGGCAATCGCAAGCACTGGCATTCGATCAACGTGCAGGTTGTATGTGATGCCAAGGGAATCATTACCTCTGTATATGCTACCTATCCAGGGTCCACCCACGATAGTTTCATATTCAGAATGACACCCCTACACCGGGCCCTGGAAGCTGGGATGCATGGCAACACATGGCTCATTGGTGTGTACAAATGGCCCTGCAAATGCATGCATGTCTCACACAGACAAAACCACACCACTGACAACCCAGATCACCTCTACAAGGGAGAGTGCCTACCCTCTGAGCACCTACATGATGACACCAACACGGAACCCCACCACACCATCCCAGGTAAGATTCAACGCAGCCCATATTGCAACAAGGGCGATATTGCAGCACACAATCAGAGTGCTGAAAAAAGCTACTTTATGCACCACCAGTAATGTGCAGTATCATTGTGGCAGCATGTGTCCTGCACAATGTTGCAACACGGCGTGGCGTACTGGTGGACATGGTGGTGCCCCTACATCCCCAACCACATGAACTGTGGCTGCGCATGGGAGGGTAAAGGGCTCATGGCGATGCTGCCCGTACCCAGCTTGTTGCACAATTTTTCACCTAAAATCCACCCCATGCTGAGTGCACACAGCCCTGGCACATTCAGGTGACAATCAGTGATGACAAAGGGACAATCATCTGTTCCAACCGTAACACCCTGAGAATGTGTCTGTGGAAGTGCTACATTGTGTGCATCCCTTAGTACTAAAAGTATCTCACTCAGGTGTGCACAAAAGGAACACATGGAAGATGGAGTATGCCACTTACACCATGCCAAAGTACACATCTAAATGCTGGTATGTCATGTAACCCTCCCACACTTCATGTAACCTGGTTGACACACCATGCCATGGCATGCAATGTCCAAATGGAGAAATAAATGGCCAACACTTAACACTACTGTCTTTTCCTCCCTTTTCTAAGTATCTGAAGTGCCATTTTGCTCCCACTTCATTTTGGAGCTAAACTTGTTCATTTACTTTGCGGTTGGATTTTTGTGGTTTATTGGTGTGTGATATTGAGCTGCTTGTGCTAGTGTAATGTTTTCGAAGTCAATGGGCCTCATTACCACCCTGGCGTTAAGGGGTTAACGACGCCGTAAAAGGCTGCGGCGCCGTTAAACCCTTAATGCCAGATTCCCACTTTAACGCCTGATTTTTGCAGGCGTTAAAGTCCAAGGCGCTAAGCGACCTTGGTGCTAATTACGGCACCGTAATTTATGGTGCCGTAATTAGCGCCTTCCCCATCCCCATTGAGCCCTATGGGGCAAAAATGGGAATGGGGAAGAGGCAATGGTGAATGGGGATTTACCGCCCCGCCAACCTTGGAATGGGGCGGTAAATCCGCCATCCACCATGGCGGAATCCGGCATGGACCATTGTGCTAATAGCACCATGGTCCTACGCCAGGGTTGTAATGAGGCCCATAGTGTAAATAAATGTATATTCTTTTACCAAGGGTAAGTGTATATTTGAATCACTGTAATATTGGTCCTTTGTGTAACTTGTTCTACTGCTCACTTAAACTCTTGAGATAAGTCTGACTGCTCAGCCATCGCTACCACTTTACTGTGTAGTACATGCTTGTTTGTACCAAAGGTGAAATTGTGCTTACACTTGTAGTCCTAATTGCATGTAGTGGTCCCAAATGGTACTGCATGTGATTCTGCCTAACACGTACCAACACTTACTGGCCCTGTGAGGGGTCGCCCCCCCTTCAGACGTTTGGGATACAACAGCACCCACAGTCGATGCACTCACATGCGACACCACAGAGGTATCCATATAAGTTTCACTACCAGAGCCAAAGGTTTCCTCAGAGGCGGACTCAGACTGAGCCAGGGCCAGGATGGCCTGTAGCTCCAGTGGATCTTCATGGGCTACCACACCACGTCCTCCACTGGTGGTTGGTCGTGGCTCAGTATCCTGCTCCTCCTCCATCTCCTCCTCTGCATCCAGTGCCTCATCACCTGCACATGGACAGAAAAATAAATGAAGAGCCATGTAAATAGCATAGCCCACACACATAGGCATCACAATGTCGTCATGCAACACATCAACCTGCCATGTCACAAACTCCTGCATGTACGCAGTGTCAATGCAAGTGAAGGGTAGCATGAAAGCAGCCATGGACGTGTGTGAAAGGGCTAAATACAACATGTACTGCATGGTGCATAGCACCTGCTGCACACACAAGCACTTGACTGGCATAGTTCATTCACCAACATCACTGATGCAAAAACACATATGCCACATAGCATAGCCATGCCTGAACTGTAAAACTGCATGAGATGGAACTTGCTGACTACTGTCCCAGAACCATGTACAATGAATGTGACATGACATGACATATAATTCACAAACTCAATACACACAAGTGTCACAAGGTGCTATGATCCAAGGGTGGTGGAATAGAGGGAGGCCAGGTCACATTAACATCACGCAAGTGAATAGGCATGTTGAAGGTGAGACCTGGGGTTGGAAGTGGGAGTGGGCAGTGCAGTACATTGGAATGGCATACTAATAAAATACAACTACATAATCAGCAAAGAAAATGTGGCGGCCTGGTGGAAGTGCAGACATCAGGTGTCAATCGCTGGTAGAGGGTTGTAGGGATACAGTAAACAGCCACCGAGCGTGGGGGATGGCAGGGAGGCAGTGCATGGGTAAAACTGGAGGCTCAGAGGCCCATGTCGGTGATCAGAGTGTGGGCAGGTGACTAGTGCTTTCTCTCAGTCATCCAGGACTCCAGCAGGGGAGTGTCATGGTCGGAAGTCCGGGGCACAGGCATGCAGGGGTCGCATGCACAGGAGACCTGGGTGGACACTGTCCTGGCGCCTTTGGCACCAGGCTCATGAACAAAAGTAAACAATAACATCCATTTAACACCAAAAAGCTTTTATTATGGACATAGCACTTCAGATGCATTAATCTTGAACATTCCATCCATTAAGCAGGATGCATTAACCTTGAACATTCCATCCATTAAGTAGCCCCAAGTGTATTCTTGGGTGTGGCTGCTAATGGATTGCCTTTGCACGTGCGTAGGAGTACGTAGGAGTGTCAGGGTGTGGCTGGTAAACTGGCCATAATGATCTCAGCTATATAAGCTGCCCCAATCCTCAAGACAGACACTTCGCGTTATTCTGCACTTGCAAGCAGTGTAACGCTCACCGTCGCCTGAGGTCAGACTAACCTTTGAAGATCCTGATTCCTGGACATCCTGCTTCCTGCCAGCATACTTACCAACTGGGGGAAGCTGTTCTTACCTGTACATCTCATTGGCGAACCAAGTATTCATCTTTACACTTTCCGGAACACTGAAATCTTCATCTTGGCACCGCAGCACGACACGCTCTATCGTCTTCAGCAGCGCCTGCAAGGAAAAACAGAAGACAATGTTAGACTTCGAAAAAAACAGTCAGTTTAAGGTTGCGCTTCGCCATACTTCACGCTTTCCCTAAACCATCACTGCTGTCGAACATTGCGGTAGCATCCATCTTCCATCCGGCCGCGCCTCGCGTCTCACAGCTGAATTGAGGCCGCATTTCCATCTAAGGGAAGAAAACAGAAGAGAGACATTATTGCGGGCATAAATAGGAGCAACATATAAAGACATTAAACAGAACGAACAGCATCACAAGAGCTCAAGAAAGCCTTACCAATCATAAGGAGAAGTATAGTCTCAGCTGGACTGGACTAATCCTTATCAGGGATCAGTGAAGGAACTAGATCCCATTTGACGCACCCCTGCCAGAAGTAGCAGGACGGAGATCTTATCTTCCATAATTCACAGGTGAGCTTTATGGGCTGGCTTTATGGGCTGGCGTATGCTCACAGAAACCGTACCTTGGGGTGAAGGGTTCGAGAGGTACAATCACAGATTGGCGCACTCACATACTCTTATCTCCAAGAAGGAGCAGTATCACCACGTACCACCGCTCACAGCTTTTCTACTGATGGAGAGGCCTGAAGAGGGTGATTTAAGTTCAGGGAGGGCTGCAACCATGCCCCAATGCCTCCGCAGAGACCAGGTGAGTGTAACAGGGAGAGGAGGAGAGAAAGCACAATACATGAGGAAGCATCAGAAGTGCCTCCAGACCTGGAAAAGGTTCACCTCCAGTTCCATTGAGGCAGGGAGGCTGTACCAGAGGGAGGCCCCAGCCAAAGATAGACATTAACCAACAACTAATTGCTATGAGACGTAACTGACCCTAAGAGAGTAGGAAAGGGATGATCAAAGACCATGAGAAGGAAGCTAATTTGGAAGATGGAGTTGAAGGAACTGCGGCACCAGGACCCATAAGGCCCTGTGGACAATGCACATGGATTGGAAATGAACCGTCGTAGCCACTGGGAGCCAGTGCCATCATTACAGTGCTAGGAAGATACAATATCTGGCCCCAAGACAAAAGGACAATTCCCACAGTCCAGGTCTGGATGAGTTGCAGGGGGAAGAGAGTAGAGGCACATAAATCTTGGTAGAGGCTGTTGCAGTACCCCACCATAAGTATGACCAGTCCTTTGGTGACAGTGAGCTGCTGGAGGAAGGAGAGGAAAAGAAGAATACCGCTGAGGAGGTTCCGCTGGCAGGGTGACCTCTCAGAGACGTCAGAGATGTGCAGAGAGAAGGCGAGTGTGGAGTGGAAGAATGTCACAGACTATCCGCCATCACAGGTTGGAGCAGGAAGAGGGCCAAGAGAGACTGGACAGAGAGTGACAAAGAAGGAGTGAGCAGGTGTGGTGATGGGGTTTGTCACGGTGTGCAGCACATCATGCGTATGCAGTCTGTAGGACAACAAGGACGTGTCAGTCCACTTTGACCAGGTTCACCAATGGGAGTCATGTAAATGCAGGCAGAACTACCAGACAATCATTACACTTCATCCAAGCAACATACACATGCCCTGGACACACACGCATCACCACTCACCAGACATTCCCTCATAAATTGGCAGGTCTCCCACGCCTTGGATCTGCTCGACATCAATCATATAACTAATGATCTCTTCATGTGGAGTGAGTTCTTCGTCCTCTTGTGGTGGCCCACCTCCAGTCAACAGAGTAGAGGCATAGTTGGCACTCAGCTTATCTTTGGCTCAGTGTCAGAGGTCATTCCAACGCTTCACTGCCTCAGAAGCTGTGCGCCTCTCAATGCCAAAGGCGTTCATATGATCGGCAACACACTGCCAGTGAGCCATACACTGGGCAGACATATGTGTGCTCCCTGCCTGCACAAGCATGTCATGTTCGTGTTCCCGCACGTAGTCCATGAGGATCCGGAATTCCTCATCACTGAAGCTCCTCTTTCTCGACGTGTGGGTTTCCTGTGCCGTGCCTTGGGCTACAGCATGTTCCGCTACTGCACGCTTTGCCTTCTTGCAAGGACATGCAGACCCTGTGTGGCTGGGATCACTTGGGTCAGTAGGGGCTGGAGCAGTGGTGGCCTGGGCTGTGGCATCAAACACTGATGGTGTGACAGTAGGTGCCCTTGCAGGTGGCTGTACCTGGATGCTAGTGCCAGGATGCTTCACCGCAGGTCCCTTCCCCCTTGATGCACGGATAGCATCTGCCCCTGCATCTCCGTGGATTGGGGTGGGGAGCACTAATGGCCTGGCTGGGTGACCCGGAACCTGGGTGTTGGGGTTTGCAGCTGCCCCTGCATCTACCTGACCCTGGCGGGTGTGTACAGCAGATGACACTGCTGCATCTGGACCCTGGTTGCTGGTGACAGGACGCTTCACAGCATGTCCCTTCCCCCTTGATGCACGGATAGCAGCTGCCCCTGCTTCTTCATGGACCGGGATGGGGAGCACTACATGCCTTGCTCGGTGACCCAGAGCCTGGGTGGTGGTTGCTGCAGCTGCCTCTGCAACTTCCTGACTCTGTTGGGTGGGTGGGCATAGCTCCCCCTGCACGGGCCTGGACACCGCAGACACCTTGCCCCCCTCCGCCACCTCTGCCACCTTTGCCTCCCTTCCCACTAGTTACCCTCCCAGTCATGGCATTGATGAATTAGTGCAATGGGAGGTGCAGCAATCGATTGTCCTGGGCAATCTGAGTGAGGGGGCAGTCTATGTGATGTTAAATGTACCAGTGTAACCCAGCAAGGCTCAATGTAACCCCTGGGAAAAGAAAAATGGCCATGTAACGCACAGGCACCCGAAATATGAAAAATATGTGTACGCAACCCCTCAGTAACCCACCTGTAAAGGAAAAACCTAAGGCTTTACGCTGTGGCACCCAGCAACACAAAATATACGTACCTGAAGGACAGGCAAGCTACAGTGATATTAAATAAGGGATTACACAACACATAGGGGCACCCACAGAATGCAAAATGCGCACACAACTCACTGTCAGCCTCAAAGGTGGACGCGTGTGCGCGCGGAGGCAATCCCCCACCAAAACAAGAGGCTCGCACAGTCGCAGTAGTGGAGAGATCACGTGGAAACGAAGTTCACACGTCCGTCTGCTATAACACGCGCAAGCGTGTGATGGTCTCCTACGCACTACTTTATCCCGATCCTGAACGCCACAGCCAACGTTCAGCGCATGTCACGTAACTTACGCACTTAGGACCCACGCGAGTAACACGGAAGACCCAGACTCCTGCCTACCAGCCAATTTACCTGCCTCCAAGTGCCCCGAGCTGCCTCCTACAAGCCATCTGCTGCTGCCTGCCCACTGTGTGTGCCTGCTGCTCACGTGCCCTGCAATTCTGGTGGCTGCTTTACAGCCATAGCCAGAGCTCCTGTCATCGGACCTGTGACTACCTCTGCTGATCCAGAAGACTCACGACGTGCCAGACCACCGCTCCACAGCGCAGCCCCAGGACCACCTTGCCCACCCACATCTGCCAGCGAGGCAGAGGGCTGTCAGCTTCAGAGCCAACGAAGTTGACATCCTGGTGGAGCAAGTCCTGGGGCATTATGATTCCCTCTTCAACACACCAACGCAAGTCAGCAAGGAAAGACGGAGGATGATCTGGGCTGAGATTGTGGGTGCCATTGACGCGGAGGGGTGGAACCTCGGGACTACATCCATGCGCACAAGCGCTGGGAGGACTACAAATCCAGGACCCGCAACAAGGCCCTGTGCTTCCTCAAGGCTTTGTGACAACCAAGGGGGGCGCCGGTGCTGCTTGAACACCAACAACATGCAGGTCCTGGAGCGCTTCTACCCAGCGCTGCACGCCCAGGTCATGGATCTGCAGCTCTGTCTGGAGTCGACTGGTAAGTGTCCATGTGTTGGTGCCCTCAAAAGTGCATGTGGATTTTGATGTGTGTTTGGAGTGTGCACCTTGACCTTATGGCAGGTATGCCTCTTGTACGGATGTCTGTGTGCATGTCCCAGACGGTTTATAGTGAAAAAACCGAATTACAAAATCTCGAAAAAAAAAATCTCGAGTCCAAAATCTCGAAAACAAAAATCTCGAATTTTTTTTTTAATACTTTTTTATTTCGAAATGGGGGGGTTCCCCCCTCAACCCCCCTTTTTTCTTTTTTTTTTATTTTACCCTTTTTTTATACTTACCTGAACCCACAAATACATATAAATAAATAAATAAATAATTCGAGATTTTTTTTTCTCGAGATTTTGGTTTCGATATTTTTGTGATTCGATATTTTGTTTTCAGTTTTTTGACCGACCACCATCCCAGACATTGCTGCATGTGTGTTCATTGAGGCATGGTGCTATGAATGGTGTTCCTGTTGCAATGCATGATGTGATGCAGCATGTAACGATGTGCATGTGGTTGCTTACATATGGCTGAGACGTAGCCATGTGAGAGGTGTGACACATGGGTGGTGTTGTCAACATCATGGACGTGCATGTTGTACATGTGCATGTGTCTGAGAAGTAAGTGTGTGACTGCACAACACGCCTGGATGGATGTTACTGGAGCACTAGAATGTGTGCTTGACTCTTGCTTCACAATTGACATTGAGTGGACTCAGATGTGACAGCTCTGTGGCCTGCTTCTGGCCTGTCAGGTGATGTGTGTGAATGTCATGTGTATGTCCCATGATGCATGTCAGGAGCATGCACAATTTGTACATGCTGACTGTGCCATGTCCAAGGAAGTGATTGTCTGTTGTGAAGCACAAACATGTATGTGCATGTATGTACATTGCAAGTAGTACTTGTGTGTTGTTGAGGGTGATGATGGTTGTGATGTTTGGCAGTGTACTTCATGTGCATATGTTTTGTGCAAAACACACATAGGTACAGTACACTGATGTTTGTGTTCTATTTCTCCTTATCCACAGTGACACCGTTGAAAGAAGAGGGCGGAGAAGGTGCTGTGGAGCACAACAACAGGGATGCCTCCACCAGGCACAGACGCAAAGGCCCAGTCACGCCCCCGCTTATATCATCTTCGGGGAGCGACGAGACTGGTGCCGCGTCAGACACACCGGTTTGCTGCTGAGGGGACATCCAAGAGGGTGAAGATGGTCGCAGACTCCTCAGCAGCGGGAGGGACAGGTGAGCTCGCACACGGGCAAGCCATTGCGGAAGACGGTGGGAAAGTATCCAGGTTGGCGGAGGAGGAGGCCGCATCAGCCCGGTCCATGGGGCCAGGCGGGGGTGATGACGGGGGTGTGACTGGTGTAGTCCAGACTCAGGGGCAGGAGGCAGTGCAGGTCGCCGTGGAGGGTCCTGTGCCTAATCCTGCCCCTGGGACTGCGACTGCACCAGTATTCACCTGCGGGCATGCCCCAGGCCGGACCCATCCGCAGGTGGCGGATGCTTCCACACAAACGGAAACACCAAACCTTTGGATGCCGCCATTCGGACAGGGTGGAACCGTTGCTAGCCGGTATCATAAGGCATACAGGCACCATTTGTGATGATGTGCAGGCTTCCAATTGGGCACTTGCACGTCATCCCAATGAGGTCTTGCGTCTTGTGAACTGGCTAGCACATTTCCTGGTCTTGCAATGGGTGCATGGGCTGGCCACTTATGCGGCCCCCTCCTCGTCTTGCTCCTCTGTGCGCCAGTCGTTCTCCCAGCCGCCTTCCAACCCAGATGACACCAGGACCCCCTGTATACCTGTCCTGACCCCGGCGGCCAGTCTGGTGGAGATCACATCCCTGCCAGATGATCGAAGTTGGATCATCGGAGGTGGTCACAACGCAGATCCAGCCGGTGACAGGAGCTGTGGCAATGGAGGGAGAGCAGACACGAAGGAGCATGGCACATGCACGACAGTCCCGGGGTTGTCATCATCCCGGAGGCTGTCCTTAAGGAGCAGGCACCGGGCTATTTGGCAGCAGCAGGCTCGGAGTAGGAGGCTACGGAACTTGGGGCATACCTTCTCTGGGAGGCAGGTATCGGCCATCAGGCAGGAGGCAAACGTGGACCTTACCCAAAGGATGTCTTCCGTGTTGGAGCATTTTGGGCACCAGATCAGGGCAGAGAGGCAGCGTGCACGGGAGCACGACTCACCATGGCCAGGGCAGAGATTTCAATGCGTCGAGCAGAGAGGCGGGTTGAGGTCCTTGAGGAGACTTGCAGGAAGTGGGAGAGCAGAATGTTGGAGTCTCTGCAAGCCCTCGAGGTGAGAGCAGAGGCCCGTCTAGGGGAATTGGACGCAGTGTTGGATGGTGCATTGGCAGAGACATTGAGGGAGCATGGTGAGGAGGAGGACTAGCATGCTGCCATTGTATATAGTTCTTTAGTTACAAGTTTCATTTCTTTTTTTATGATTTTGAGTTTTTGGACTAGACTCCACTTTTGTACATAGTTGTTTGTGTGGGATTTACCTTTTGTTTTCTTTATGCTTTGGAGTGCTAATTGGACTTTGCTCCATGTTTCTTTGTACATAGTTTAGTGGTGTTTTCATTTAATTTTTTGTTTCAAATTGCAGAGAATATTTTTTTTAACTTTTGGATGATTTTTTAATAAGACTTTTATGGGCATGGACCTATTGTAAGATGTTTCCTTTTTTATGTACATATTTGGAATTTTAGTTTTCACATTTGAACTTTTTCTTTGTTTCAAATGTACATATTTTGATTTATGTTTTGCAGTTTGTATGACATTAGTACAACTGTATAATATATTTTGATTTCATTACTTACTGTAATGGCTTCTCTGACTTTTCTTTGAATGTTTTACTGATTTGTTTCTCTGTTTGGTGTCCCAGGTAAGGACCATTGTTGGTCATGTGTTTGCTTACTTGCATGCATGTGTCATGTTTGCTATCCATATGCGTGTTGCAGTTACACATGTGCATGACGAGTGGATGTATGCACAGGGAAGTTTCATTTGCTATCACATGTGCACCATCACTGTATATTGGACCTCACTGTGTTTGAGGGTTGGGGGTTGTGGATGGGGGATTGATTGGAATATGAAATGTTCACGATATTTGACAAGGAATTGCTTGATGCAGTGTAACACAAATGGTGTGCTTTGACTTTCACAAGCATGTGTTTGTGCTGTTTATATTGTCTGTGCTGTGGTTGGGCATCTTGCACTGGCAGTCATTTTTGGCATTTCTCTGTTTTTGCATTGTTCCAGCCAAATGCAGCAGGCTTGTGTGTAGTGCCCTTTCTGACTGCCATGTAGTCATTCAGTACTTGAGTCATTCCTCTTTGCTTCTGCTTTTTGTACTCCTCTGACCTGCTGAACTCTTGCTGGAATCTACAATTGTCACATGGATGTCCTCTGAACTTGGGTAAAGGTCCCCCTGCACACCACCTGCACACCCACACTGCCTCCCTGACATCCACTACACTTGGACTGTTTTTAAGTATGGCAACAGCCACCTATCTGCACTTGACACCTGCTGTCTGCACTCAGGCTTGGACTTGACACATGCTGGCCACAGTTTCTTAATGTTCTACATTGTTCTATTTATTATGGTGTACTTCACATTTACTGCAATGCCCCCTCACCCAAACCCCTTAACTCCTTCCCCACTACTGCCGCATTCTCAATGTCAGCTGCCCTACCAAGTACGTTGTCTGTGTCGTCACTGTGTTCCACATCCCCAGACTCTTTGCGGCTTCTTACACTTGTGCATTTGCGCTTTATGATTGACATGTCATTTGAAGAGATGTCATAACCTTCACACATGGAAGGAACAGTGACGTGTTTATTAGGTTATCTGTTCTGGTAATGTCAGCTCATTGTGGCTCTGGCCATGACACACCTGGGCAGTGTCTGTTCATGTGACACACTTTGAGGGTGCTTAGGATTCTGTCACTGTGTGACTATTTCAACATTGTTGTTATTGTTATTGTTATTGTTATTTTGCACTTATATAGCGCCTTATATACCATTGGTATGGTCTGAAGGCGCTGGTAGGTTGAACGCCCTTGGGAACCGAAGTTCAGATCAGTAGAGAGAGTAGGGAGAGTCAAAAAGGTGCGTGTGTGCACCGGATATGTGTGCAGCTCGTGCGGTACGCGTGTAATAGCTGATTTTTATCGGTAGGTGTGGTCGTTGAGAGATCAGGAGAATGTGTTCGTTCTGGCAGGATTAATCCGGAACGGATGTGGCTGCGTTAGGCCTGGGGAAAACGCCTGGCTGAGGGTGTGAGATCAGCAGTGTTTACATAGAATGATGTGGAGTAAGCGGCGGATGTTCGTATGAGAACAGTTATACCGAATGGTGTCATAGTATCTCTGTGTTCTAGTTGAGTGGTGATGTAAAGGAGAGAGTAAGCGTGGGGTGTGGTATGAATGGTTATATGCTCTTTCAGTGTGCAAACTTCTAAATGCAACTTTCCCAGATAGGGTACTGGGCGAACTTCTAAGTTCTATTTTCCACAGAGAGGCAACTAGGCAAACTTAAGTACAATTTTCCATACAGAGGCTATTGGGAACATTTCTAAATTCAATTTATCAGCGAGGCTACTGGGCACACTTCTAAGTGTAACTCTCGCAGAAGTTATTGGGTACACTTCTAAATGCAATTTTCGCACAGCGTCTACTGGGCACATTTCTAAATTCAATTTTCCAGAGAGGTTATTGGGCGAACTTCTAAATGCAACTTTCCAGAGTGTCTATTGGATACACTTCTATAATCAACTTTCACAGATGCTATTGGTAGCACTTCTAAATGCAGCTTTCACAGCGTGGCTAATGGGCACACTTCAAATGCAGCTTTCACAGAGGATATTGGGCCCATACCTAAATTCAGTTTTCCACAGAGAGGCTACTGGGCGCACTATTAAGATCCATTTTCAGCGAGGCTATTGGGAATACTTCTAAATTCAATTTTCCAGCAAGGCTATTGGGAACACTTCTAAATTCAATTTACCAGGCTATTGGGCACACTTCTAAATGTAACTCTTACAGAGGCTAATGGGTACACTTCTAAATTTCACAGAGGGTTATTGGGTACACTTCTAAATGCAATTTTCACAGAGTGGCTATTGGGCACACTTCTAAATGTAGCTCTCATGGAGGCTAATGGGTACATCTCTAAATTTCACAGAGGGGTTATTGGGCACACTTCTAAATGCAACTTTCACAGAGTGGTTATTGGGAACACTACTAAATTCACAGCGAGGTTATTGGGCACACTTCTAAATGCAACTTTCCCGAGTGTTTATTGGGTACATTTCTAAATGCAGCTTTCCAGAGTGTCTATTGGGCACACTTCTAAATGCAACTTTCACAGAGGATCTTGGGCACACTTCTAAATTCAATTTACCAGAGAGGCTATTGGGCACATTTCTAAATGCAACTTTCACAGAGGATCTTGGGCACATTTCTAAATTCAATTTACCAGAGAGGCTATTGGGCACATTTCTAAAATTCACGGAGAGGCTATTGGGCACACTTCTAAATGAAGCTTTCACAGAGGATCTTGGGCACACTTCTAAATTCAATCTACCAGAGAGGCTATTGGGCACATTTCTAAAATTCACGGAGAGGCTATTGCTTGATGGAGAGGCTGTAGGGCACACTTTCTAAATGCAACTTTCACATGTTAACCTTTGCAGTTCCATCTAGATGCGATGCAGGCCAATATTCACAATTCCATCTAAGAGTGGACATGCTTAACTTTCACAATTCCATCCAAGAGTGGACATGCCAACGTTCACAATTCCATCCAAGAGTGGACATGCCAACCTTCACAGTCCCATCAAGTGAGGGCATGCTAACATTCACAATTCTATCTAAGAGTGGACATGCCAACCTTCACAGTTCTATTCAAGTATGGGCATGCTAACTTTCACAATTCGGTCTAGGAGTGGACATGCTAACTTTCACAATTCCGTCCAAGAGTGGACATGCTAACCTTCATAGTTCCATCTAAGGGTGGGCATGCTAACATTCACAATTCCATCCAAGTGTGGGCATGCTAACCTTCATAGTTCCGTCCAAGAGTGGACATGCTAACTTTCACAATTCCGTCTAGGAGTGGACATGCTAACTTTCACAATTCCATCTAAGAGTGGACATGCTAACTTTCACATTTCTATCTAAGTGTGAGGCATGCTAACTTTCACAATTCCGTCTAGGGGTGGACATGCTAACTTTCACATTTCTATCTAAGTGTGAGGCATGCTAACTTTCACAATTCTGTCTAGGGGTGGACATGCTAACTTTCACAATTCCGTCTAGGGTTGGACATGCTAACTTTAACAGTTCCATCTAAGAGTGGACATGCTAACTTTCACAATTCCGTCTAGGGTTGGACATGCTAACATTCACAATTCCATCTAAGAGTGGACATGCTAACTTTCACAGTTCTATCTAAGGGTGGGCATGCTAACATTCATAATTCCATCTAAGAGTGGACATGCTAACTTTCACAATTCCGTCTAGGGTTGGACATGCTAACATTCACAATTCCATCTAAGAGTGGACATGCTAACTTTCACAGTTCTATCTAAGGGTGGGCATGCTAACTTTAACAGTTCCATCTAAGAGTGGACATGCTAACTTTCACAATTCCGTCTAGGGGTGGGCATGCTAACATTCACAGTTTTATCTAAGGGTGGGCATGCTAACTTTAACAGTTCCATCTAAGTGTGAGGCATGCTAACTTTCACAATTCCGTCTAGGGTTGGACATGCTAACTTTCACAGTTCTATCTAAGGGTGGGCATGCTAACTTTCACAGTTCTTTCTAAGAGTGGACATGCTAACATTATGGCAGTCTATGTTATTTGGAGGTAAAATAGAGTGGCATGGGCTTTCTGGAGTGGAGTGATTGCTCTACTCCCCCACCCATACCACACTCACGGTTTTGGTGGTGTCTGTTAGTTGCTGGCTTCATTGGCTTCCCCTGCTGACACCTGCAGACACATCTTGGAGCCGTCTCTGTTGGAGCCGCCCTTGGCCTTGGGGTCCTTAGCCGATGGGGCTGCCGGGCAGGGGCTGCCCTGGGGAGATTGGCTATGAATGGAAGTCCCCTTGATGTGACCAGTGGGAGGGGGTGGGCGGGAGCGGGAGGCGGGGAGGGCCGGGGAATAAGGAAATGGATGCGGGGAGGGAGAGGGAGGCGGATGGGCTATCGAGGGGGCAGGGGGACCACGGAAACCACCAGATGGGTGGAATAGGAGGTTAAATGTAGGCGGTTGCACTCACCTGGCTCTGGGGGGTTAAGGGAGCCGGGGCAGGCACGCAAGTCGTTAGGCTCCGAGCGTGGGTTGGATTGACCAATGGGAGGGGGTGGGCGGGAGCGGGAGACGGGGAGGGCCGGGGAATAGGGAAAATGGATGCGGGGAGGGAAAGGGAGGCGGATGGGCTATCGAGGGGGCAGGGGGACCACGGAAACCACCAGATGGGTGGAATAGGAGGTTAAATGTAGGCGGTTGCACTCACCTGGCTCTGGGGGGTTAAGGGAGCCGGGGCAGGCACGCGAGTCGTTAGGCTCCGAGCGTGGGTTGGATTGACCAATGGGAGGGAGTGGGCAGGAGCGGGAGGCGGGAGGCGGGGAGGGCCGGGGAATAAGGAAATGGATGCGGGGAGGGAGAGGGAGGCGGATGGGCTATCGAGGGGGCAGGGGGACCACGGAAACCACCAGATGGGTGGAATAGGAGGTTAAATGTAGGCGGGTGCACTCACCTGGCTCTGGGGGGTTAAGGGAGCCGGGGCAGGCACGCGAGTCGTCAGGCTCCGAGCGTGGGTTGGATTGACCAATGGGAGGGGGTGGGCGGGAGCGGGAGGCGGGGAGGGCCGGGGAATAGGGAAAATGGATGCGGGGAGGGAAAGGGAGGCGGATGGGCTATCGAGGGGGCGGGGGACCACGGAAACCACCAGATGGGTGGAATAGGAGGTTAAATGTAGGCAGTTGCACTCACCTGGCTCTGGGGGGTTAAGGGAGCCGGGGCAGGCACGCGAGTCGCTAGGCTCCGAGCGTGGGTTGGATTGACCAATGGGAGTGGGAGGGGGTGGGCGGGAGCGGGAGGCGGGGAGGGCCGGGGAATAGGGAAAATGGATGCGGGGAGGGAAAGGGAGGCGGATGGGCTATCGAGGGGGCGGGGGACCACGGAAACCACCAGATGGGTGGAATAGGAGGTTAAATGTAGGCGGTTGCACTCACCTGGCTCTGGGGGGTTAAGGGAGCCGGGGCAGGCACGTGAGTCGTTAGGCTCCGAGCGTGGGTTGGATTGACCAATGGGAGGGGGTGGGCGGGAGCGGGAGGCGGGGAGGGCCGGGGAATAAGGAAATGGATGCGGGGAGGGAGAGGGAGGCGGATGGGCTATCGAGGGGGCAGGGGGACCACGGAAACCACCAGATGGGTGGAATAGGAGGTTAAATGTAGGTGGTTGCACTCACCTGGCTCTGGGGGGTTAAGGGAGCCGGGGCAGGCACGCGAGTCGTTAGGCTCCGAGCGTGGGTTGGATTGACCAATGGGAGGGGGTGGGCGGGAGGCGGGGAGGGCCGGGGAATAAGGAAATGGATGCGGGGAGGGAGAGGGAGGCGGATGGGCTATCGAGGGGGCAGGGGGACCACGGAAACCACCAGATGGGTGGAATAGGAGGTTAAATGTAGGCGGTTGCACTCACCTGGCTCTGGGGGGTTAAGGGAGCCGGGGCAGGCACGCGAGTCGTTAGGCTCCGAGCGTGGGTTGGATTGACCAATGGGAGGGGGTGGGCGGGAGCGGGAGGCGGGGAGGGCCGGGGAATAAGGAAATGGATGCGGGGAGGGAGAGGGAGGCGGATGGGCTATCGAGGGGGCAGGGGGACCACGGAAACCACCAGATGGGTGGAATAGGAGGTTAAATGTAGGCGGTTGCACTCACCTGGCTCTGGGGGGTTAAGGGAGCCGGGGCAGGCACGCGAGTCGTTAGGCTCCGAGCGTGGGTTGGATTGACCAATGGGAGGGGGTGGGCGGGAGCGGGAGGCGGGGAGGGCCGGGGAATAGGGAAAATGGATGCGGGGAGGGAAAGGGAGGCGGATGGGCTATCGAGGGGGCGGGGGACCACGGAAAACATGAGGATTCTTTACATTAGTTTGTCACATGGACTGCAGGGCCTCACTTTATCATTCACTTGTGTGATATGTATGTTGGGAGATGGTTGCAGACAGGAATTGTGTTTGTGCAGCTGCCACATCGAAGGATGTGGCACAGGTGTATGCATTCATTTCTGTTTGCAGGGTATGTTTTTTACAGGAGGTTCTGGGTGGTGTCAATACACGGCAGTCAAGGCGCTCAACAACAGGGCCGGTCTTACAACAGATTGCACCCCAGGCGGGAAGCATCGTTGGCGCCCTCCCTCCCCCGACCTGTGACCTCACGCATGTGTCATGGGCTGAGCAGTGGGAGTGGGGACTATGAGTTAACAAAATTGTCATTGCTGGCATCTGCTGAATTTCATGAACCTCAGAAAACAGCAATAAGAGGGTCAAGCCCGAACCGGCCTGGTTATGTTAGTCTGCTTTTGCTCATCATTTTTAGTAACAATGACCAGTTTGCTGCTGTGACTCAAGTCAGAGAATCGACAATTTCAGATCTACACTAATGTCATTCATATGACCTCAAACATTTAGCCACTCTTAAAAGGTGATGAACTGGTCTTGAACAGTGTTAGTCAAACCTCCAAGAACAAGCACCAGCAACATACCCACCGATAGCTGTACAAGCCGTCTATCTCAGCATTAAAATGCATGCATTTATGCAATATGTATTGCATCAAATATTTCACAGGAAGTTAAATATATTTAGGAGGGACACACGTAAACAATATCACTACTCCATGTGAGTGGTAAAGCCTACTTTAAACATTTGCAGAGAGTTAACATGCATGTACAATTCAACATAGCTCCCAATGGTAATGTTGGAGAGGTGGCGTTCTAAAATTATGACATTACAGTGTGGACTTTACATTGAAACACACTGCAGTGCATTACTGCGGAAGAGAAATGGCAGTTCGAGTATTGGGGTTTGTTTCGCTCATGCTTGTGAACTCTCCAAATTCTTAAATGTTTCCCTCGTGATCACTCATTTTAGCTCCCAACAGCACCATGAAACTGTAAGATGGCAAAGAAAAAGGCTGTCTACCATCCCAACATAAAAACAAAAACAATCAAATTCTTAAAAGGTGGAAGATTACCTTTTCTTGGGACTCGTTAAGTTTACTTTTTGCAAATTACTAGTCACGTGCTGCTTGAATAACAGCGGCCCTTGCACATTGTGCAGTGTATAGACGAATTTTATTTCAAGGGACTTGGAGTACTATGGGTATCAGGGGAAGCATCTCCAGTGTACCCCAAGCCTAGTGTGCTTTGCCCTCCACCCTCACCCCTCAGCCTTGCAGCCCTGCGCTTTTTCACATTCTCCATTATGGTGAAGAACATTGTCCCAAGCTTGGGAGAGAAATGGACTATGCAGAAGGAGCTGCCCCCCCCAGGGTGTGTTTAGCTGCTGGTGTATCAAATGCAGAAATGGGTGGCATCAAGAGCCCCACGCTCTGAAACATCTTTTGTGCACTGGTTGGTTACACAACAGAAAGTGTGAGCAGATGATTCCCCAACACTTGAACCACTCTTTAGAACCTAGCTTTGATTAATGTGGCGTTAGCTAATCAGGGCCATATCCCAGCGTTTATGTAAAGGAGATCGGAAGCTGCACTGTGCAGGGTATTTTAAAGGCCATGAGTTGATGCTACAGCATGTAGCCCCCAATGGAACAAAGAAAGTGAAGCATGCATCCTACAAGTCTGGGTATTTGCATTATACGGAAGATGGGCTAACCGTCCACGGAGACGGTTTCTACTGTAGTTGCTGAGTAGCTTTCCCAAGCCAGCTGCTGTGCAGACTTCGCTCAGCTTTTGGTCCAGCGCCTGCATCCATCCTTCACGCCATCAGTCACAAGGTGCATTTGTGTAGGTGTTTGTTTATCTCGTTAGACTAGCGTGATTACTATTCCAAACAAAAGAAGCACGACAACAAAGAAGAGTATAAGACGAGTCTGAGCGAACAGTGAAATGTATGAAACTCTTGCACTAAAATAAAGTCAGCAGTGCATGCCCAGGAAAGAGGAACGACGAACAATATGCTCGGGAGCGGGAACTAGGGGGGCGTAGTAACCCCCAAACCGGCCCAAGCATGGTACCGGCCCCCAGGGCCTCCCCCTGGAAGTGATTTTGGGCCGGCCAACGGACCGACCAATCCAACCCTGCTGGAACGTGCAACTGTCTAAGATCTGCTGACGGTGACACTCTGCACAGGTCTTCCGAGAACCGGCCTTTTGCTCTCCTGAGGAGAGTCCACCACCAGTGCTCGCTTCCTTTTTCATGACTACTTGAGCCTTGACAAAAGTGTCTAGCTTTGTGGCCTCCGGAGGCTGTTCTTGGATGGCCCAGTCATCTCTGCAATATCATTTTAAAATAAATAAAACGCCTTTGCAGCAATAGGCCTCACCTACGAGGATGGGAGCAGGAGGAAAGAAGTGTGCTTGCCTTGACAGGCTGTAGTTACTGCCGGGGTTCCAGAAACAAGGACAATCAGTGAGGGCAGGATGCAGAAACTGTTTGTATTTGCCGATTCTGCTGCTGCTTGGCAGTGTGTGCTTGTGATGGGAACAACTTCAGGATTTAGTGACCCACTCGCTCCTCTTTTCTGTAATGGCCGGGGCAGACAACACCAGCCAGCCCCAATCGATCCACACTTCAGTGTCAGTGCGCGCCCATAACCTGGAGGATGCACACCGCAAGTGTGCCCATGAGCCTAGATGGTGCCAGCAGCGCCGGTGCCACCTGGGGCCGGGGGAAGGCAATAAAGCAACAAATGTTGCTAATTTATTTGCCAATTGTCCTGCCCTGCCTGAGGGCCGAGGCCAGGCCTGTTTCTTGGCCCGGACGAGGTGGGCAACTGCCTGGGGCGCAATAGCCCCGGGGGACGCAATTGCCCCGGTCCCTAGAGCCTCTGGAGGGGATGGAATTACCCAGTTTGTGGGGCAGCGCATTGACGTGGGGAAGATTCCGCAGGTCAGGTGCTGGCGCTGCCCCTTCCGACTGTAATGTCACGTAGTACAAAAGTACTTCGTGACATTACAGAAGTCAAAGGCTCCCTCTGACCACTTTTGCGCCACTTGGGGTGGGGGCATAAGCACACCAATAAAAACACTTTAAGTCCCACTACAGCTAAGACCAGCCCCTTCCATCACAATGCCGGCAGGAAACTGCTAATGGTGGCCCATTACTCACTAAATGGTTTCGTGCTGGCATTGAGATGGGAGGGGAGGTGCAGTGGGCTGTGGGGAGTGTGCGTGTCTTGCAGGGACGCACCGCGGGCCCCGACCCGTTTAGGCCCATGGTGCGTCCCTGCAAGCCCAGAAAATGGCCAAAATAATAGTTTAAAGCAGCGCTCTTTCTTTCATGCTGCTTCTTTTCCAAACTATATATCAATTACACGTTAAACCACTTCCATGGCACTGGTGATGAGTTACTTCACTATGTGGATAATAGTTTTGACCAGTGTTGCTGAGTAAATATTCTTTAAGCTACAAACTGGTTTATTTATTTATTCATGCAATGTTTGTCAGGTACATGGAGACGGATAATTTATTTATTTATGCAATGTTTTTCGAATACCTGTATCTGACACTCATTGCATAAATAAATATATAAATATGCAGGTACCCGACAAACATTGCATGAATAAATAAATAATCCTGGTCCATGTATCCTTACAACAGTCAAGACTTTACTGTATCAAAGCATAACCCTTGATTCCCATTCAGAGAATGTTAAAGTGATTGTTTATTGGGTTCAGGTGTCTCCTTGTCATTGCCCTTTTGGCTTAGGTTGCCTCCAAACCCCCTTCCGCATCTTGTGTTCTTTGTTGGTTGTATATACTGCATCCTGTGCCATATTCATGGTCTCTTGGTTGGTGTGCCCAGTCCTCATTATCTGCAGCCTAAGTGGGACTGGGGCATAAAATTGTCATGGGCACCAGTGAAAAAGTGGCCACCGTTGCAAATGGCAATTCATTCCTTGTGTGACAGACTGTTTGACTTTGGCTAGGAGTTCCCTTAACGGTGTAGTTTGGGAATGGCGCGCACGGTGCTGTGGGAGTGGTGCGCGTGGTGCGGTGGGAGTGGTGCGCGGGGTGCAGCGGGAGTGGAGCGCGGGGTGCTGTGGGAGTGGTGCATGGGATAGGGTGCAGGGGGGCGCATTCCTAGTGTTTCACCCTGGGCACCAAATGGACTAGAAACTGCCCTGGCCAAGTCCACACCCTGCTGCAGTTCCAGTGGTAGAATACACGTGTAACACGTTCATTTCCTAACATTATAAAAATGAACAGGCACATTTATTTTTATAATGTTAGGAAACTAACGTGTTACACATTTATTCTAGCACTGCCCTGTCTGAGGGCCGAGGCTGCATAATGCAGCAGTGCCAGAATACATGTGTAACACGTTTGTTTCCTAACATTATAAAAATGAACAGGCACATTCATTTTTATAATGTTAGGAAACAAACGTGTTACAAGTGTATTCTAGCACTGTGGACTGCTGGTGCAGCGCCCCCTATAGGTGGGCTGCCTGATGCAAAGACCGGCCCTGCTCGACAAGCCATTGTTGGAGTGAACATGTGTCACACCTTCAACTTCCAGCATGCAGGTGATGTCTGGTCGGAAAGGGGCTGCAGGCGGGGTGGCGTCACAGGTGATGGGGATGACCCTTGTAGTGTGGGCTGCCTGCAGGGTGTGGTCATGGGTGATGGGGGATCCCATGTGGCGTGGGCTGCCTTTAGGGTGTGGTCACAGATGATGGGGTCCCATGTGGTGTGGGCTGCCTGCAGGGTGTGGTCACAGGTGATGGGGGTCCCATGTGGTGTGGGCTGCCTGCAGGGTGTGGTCCTGGGTGATGGGGGTCCCATGTGGTGTGAGCTGCCTGCAGGGTGTGGTCATGGGTTATGGGGGTCCCATGTGGTGTGGGCTGCCTTTAGGGTGTTGTCATGAATGATGGGGGCTGGGGTGTGGCTGTCCTGTCACGAGAGGTCTGCTTCCAGTGTCTTTGTGCATGTATCGCAGAGTACGCGCAGGAGTTTCCACACGATCTGGCTGGGGTGCGTCCGGGGTACACGCGGGAGTCTGCACACAATTTGATTGGGGTGCGGACGGGATACGCGCTGAGTTTCTATGCGATTTGACTGGGGTGCGGACGGGATACGCGCTGAGTTTCCCTGCGATTTGGCTAGGGTGCGTTCAGGGTACGCGCAGGAGTTTGCACGCAATTTAACTGGGGTGCGGGCAGGGTATGTGCTGAGTTTCCATGCAATTTGACTGGGGTGCGGACAGGATATGCGCTGAGTTTCCACGCAATTTGGCTGGGGTGCGTCTGTGGTATGCACAGGAATTTCCATGCAATTTGGCTGGGGTGCGTCTGGGGTAATCGCGTGGAAACTCAGCACATTCCCTTGTCCGCACCCCAGCCAAATCGCGTGGAAACTCCCACACATACCCCGGATGCACCCCAACCGAATTGCGTGGAAACTCAGCGCGTGCCCCGTATCGCAGCTAGTCTGGTCTGTTGATCCATGCCCATGAAAGAACATATGGTGTCAGAACTGGATCAACAGGCCTAGGCAGAGAACACCAATCCAGCAACTGCCCTAACAGAAAAATCAGCTATCTGACTTAGACCTACCCTGTGAATTGAACATGCTTGATTTTATATAAACCATCTTGCAGGGATTTTCTAGTTCTTCCATCTGTTCTGGGGAGGTTTTTCCCTCATGCCAGCCAACCCAACTATAATGAAGAAGATGGGGGAATAACTAATCTCCCAGTAGGACTTCAGGCTGCGATCTATGGGGAAGCTCAGCAGGTGTCAAGCTGGCTGTCAGAGAGTGTGAATGAATATCCAACTGAAGGAGTTGTCTGACCAAAAAGAGAATGTTAGCAAATGTCCACCCACTTGGTTTGAATGGAAAAAAATGGAACGGGAAAAGCAGTGCAGAGGAACTCTGGGGTCCTTCCAGTGGACTCCCTTCCAAAGAACAGGAAGATCTAACCTCCCATTTTCCAGAAGCTGACATGTCAGATCCTAGTCAAGGACAGATGGGGGGAGCTAGAAGAGAAATAGCGGAAGCATTGCTCAGAACCCTGACCACCATAGTGGACAAGTTAGTACAAGCCAACTTGCTCTACTGGGTCACTTGCAGATGCAGGTGCTGTTTCCACCTACATTGTCCCAGCTACATCAGTGTTCACGAGCTGATGACCCAGAGACCTTTTTCTTAAACTGTGAAAGAATTGCTGAAGTTGCTAGGTGGCAAAAACACAACTTGCTCCATTATGTCACATCCCTCTTAATAGGAAATCTTCCAGCAACCTATAAAATATTAAATAGCAATGGACAAACAGGATATGAGAGTTTAACAGTTGCCACTATGGAGAGATTGGTGAGAGAACAAGAATATCGAAGGCAGAAACTTGCTGACTTCTGTAACCACTCCTTTGCCACTGGTTCCTTCCCTCTAACCCTTAAGCACTCCCTGGTGCACCCTCTCCTAAACAAACCTTCTGCTCACCCCTCCTGCCTCGCTAACTATTGCCCTATTTCCACTACCCCCTTCCTAGGTAAACTCTTGGAGGAGTTGATCCTCGCCCCAACTAACCCTCCACACGGATCTTGTTGATTGCCTTCTTGATCATCAATCTGGGTTCCAGGCATCCAGAGGCACATAAACTGCTCTCCTAAACACCTATGAACCATGCTCTAAAATCTTGATTCCAACTCTCCCTCTGATCTCATTCTCCTTGATCTCTCCTCTGCCTTTCATACGGTCAACCATTCAATCCTCATAAAACGACTCTGTGACACCCTTGGCATTGCTGACTCGGCACTGGATTGACTGACTGCTTTTCTCACTAACTGCCCTTCCCAGTTGCAACTGGGCCCTTTCTCTTCCACCACCTCCCTCTATAACTGTGGTGTCCCCATGGCTCTATCCTATCGCCATGGCTCTTCAATATCTATCTTGCCCCTCTTGCTCACCTGATTTCCTCCTTCTCTCCTCATTTCCAGTGTTATGCCAATGACACACAGCTTTCCTTCAAATTTCCCTCTATTACCTCCTCTTCCTCCTTTTTGATCCCTGACTCTCTGTCTGCCATTCAGGCATGCTGTGCAGCCAACAATCTCTTTGTTAATGCAAGTAAGACGGAGATCCTTCTGATTGGGACACCTGCGCCTTCTTTTTCTCCTAACTTCTGGCCACCCTCTTTGGGCCACCTAACCGCACCATCCTGTGAGACAAAAAACCTCAAGGTTATCTTCATCTCTGCTCTCTCCTTCATCCCTCACATTGTGGATCTTACCAAGATGTCCCACTTCCAGCTTCACCTCTTCAGAGGTATTCTTTCTTTCCTCACCTTCCCCCATAAGCTCAACATCTCCAGAGCTCTGGTCCTCTCCAGGTTGGACTACTGGAACAGCCTCTTTCTCAATCTCCCCCTTTCCTCCCTATGCCCCCTCCAGCTAATCCAGAATAGGGCTGCAAGACTTATCGTTGGCTTCAAGCCCAGGGACTGTATCTCTCCAGCCATAAACTCTATCCACTGGCTCCTGGTGGCTCCAAGGATCAAATTCAAGACCCTCTGCATCAACCACAAGGCCTTCTGGGGCCTGGGATCACACTACCTCCAATTTTCCCTCCCTAAATGCTCCCCTGCTAGAGCCCTATGCTCCTCTAACTCCAACTCCCTGACTGTCAAATGTTTCCCCAAGCAGAGAGTTGGGGGTAGGTCTCTCTCCTCGGTGAGTATTTCCCTTTGAAACAGCTTCCCTGTCCCACTCAGACTTGAGTCGGACCTCCTCAAGTTCTGCAAACTGCTCAAAACTCTGCTGTTCTCTACCTCCTTCCCTCTTTCCCTTCCCTGCTAATCACCCCACTGCTGCTGTGATTGGTGGCCTTATGCTCATGAATCTGACTGCTTTCCAGGCCGTTCTTCCCAGTCGATACCAGCACCCCACACCACTGAACTGCCCTTGCGTGCCACAGCTTGACGGCTCTGCATCCCACTCTTGGGAGACACCTGAACTAACACTTAGCCTGAGGTTCTTTACCCTTGGTTCCCCTTAGCACATACCCCCTGGGCCCCCCACCAGCACTTGCCACTCCTCTGCTCCCCCCGACTCCCTCCCTATCTCCTGCACTTCTCACTACACTTGCATGCCTGAATGCCACAGGGCCCAGTAGGATCATGACAGTATTTTACTATTTTGCTATTGTACATTTTCCCCTGTTCACTTCCCATTCAGGTTTGTGGTACTTTTAAACACTATTCATTTGTATAAGCACCTAAAGAATGCTCAATAAAATACAAATAAAATAAATGTATATTTGCTCTCTCTGAAAAACCCTCCAAAGATGTTCAATAGATAAACCCACCTAAACCAACCCTGGAATTAGCTTTTCAAATGGCCACTGGGGTACAGAGGGCCTATGAAGCTAGACCAGCAAACTCAGGTCCACCAATGAGGAAACTGGGACAGATCCTCTCCAAGAAGGAGGCGGGGAATGCCAGCTCTGAAATGGGTCTTCACCCAAGTGCATTGGGGAAATGTTCAAGTCCAGGAAAATCAATGAAAGCAGCCTCTGTCATGGCAGAGAGCCCAACTATGTCGCTCAGTTACGTCATCAATTCTACAGCCAAAACTGATCGATATAAGCTACTGCATTCCAGAAGACACAAGTGAGCCTAGCCAAGAATGGGGGTTTGAGCCAAAATAACAAGACTTCAAAACAGCTGATGAAACAGAGATGTTGGCCCATATTCAACCCCTGGTTGACAATGGTTCACGAGCAAGGCAACTCACCTCTGGGGAAATCTCAGTCGCAAAGATTTGAAAGCAGATGAAACAGTGGAGTCGACATCTAGGAGATGATAGGGAACCCCTGTGTGAGGAATCACTGCAAAAATCAGTGTTGTTTAGTAGAGCTGTACCTCACCTGATGGATAAACTTGAAGTACAGAAGTATGAAATGATAACTAAAAGAAACAGATTTAGTTTGGCCAGAGAAAAGGCAGAATGGTCATCAGAGATGGACTTATGAAGAAACCTTTCGCTTGAAAGGGTTATTGGACAGAACCAGTGCCATGATTACTGCTAAATATGGTCCTTGTTCCCATTGACCCTTAATCAATAAAGAAAGTGCTGGAAGCAGAGAGGTTTGAGCAGGGATCAAACGCAGCCTATTTGTGATGGTGTAACAAAGTCTAAAACATTTGAAAATATCCACAGCAGAAAAACGTCCTAGTGCTTTAATTGCCTCCTACCAAATAAAGCTTCTATAAGGAAATAGATATCCAAACGTGTGTAGGCCAACTCTGGTCATGGAAAGGAGAACTTCCATTTTATCTAGACCATCTACCTGAGCCATAGGGGCGTTATGAGAGGACAAAATGTCCACACCCATCTACAGTTCTATCCTATCCCTGGCCTTATATTTACAGGACACTAAGTACTGTGTTACTCTCCTTGCAGTTCTGAGACAAGCCTATTAACACCACCAACTTTAGAGAGGCAGGAGGCATGAACGCTTGATCCACTCCAAAATGAGGCAGTACGGTTGCGACAAAAACCAAACAGTATAGTTGAAAGTCTGGCATTGCAAGTGCTCTGGAGACAAGGGGTGCCATCACAAACCTTCACCTTACTAGACCCCACTTCCAGGCAACAACAATTTCATTTTAAAGCTTTGCTTCCTGGAGTAGAATGTTCGGGGAAGTAATTCTGTAATATTTAAGAACATGAATACGAGCTTGTGCACAACCACCATTGTAATAAGGAATATTCCTCCAATCAGAGGAAGAGGGAGAGAGGACCTTTTCTTATTGACTAGCTCTAACTGGCCAACAGTCACTTCGTAGTTTCTTCAGCTGAGGGGAGCGCAGTTGCCAGAGACACCAGTCCTAAGGTAATCAATGGAATCCACTATCCGAACCCTAACAAACCTCTGAGGTGTTTAGCTGCTTTTAAAAGTGGAAAGATTTCTGAATTTGCTATATTTACCTTCCGTGCAAAAAACTCCCCTAATTCTTAAACATCAGACATAATTGGTCATTGTGGTCAAATTCTTACGAGGGTGTCTGACAAACACCATAAAAGCATCAGCATTTAATAAAATGACCATCCAGTGAGAACAGAGCTGGAGCCTGTGGATCAGAACAAGGACTGTCAAAGGTTCAACTGCCAGTGTAAACAGGAGAGGGGAAAATGGACAACCTTGGCAGGTACCTCACACCACAAGTAAGGCGATCCACACTCTCCCATTAATACATATTTTGCCAGGGGGAAGAGAATATGATAGCATAACTACAGAGAGAAAACATGGCTCTAGTCCTATCCCTCAGAGAATCGTAAACGTAAAAGGCGAAGTTTTTGAAGGAGGTTTTCTCAGAAGTTTGAGGTTAGGTAAAAGCGTTTCATCATCAGATGCAGTGTCCCCTGGGATACTGATCCTTTGAGGAACTATCGCATACTGGAAACCGGAAGGGAAGGCCTAACATATGTTCAACCTAGGTATAATTATAAATTCACATGGCAAATGAACATCACCCATAATCATGGTATTAAAACCTGACGCTTCTGGCTTTTTTTGCATTGATGTTCGGAAAGTCAAAGAAACTACATAAGATCATGCATAACACATTTAATTTCAATGCTATTAACATATTACATTTTACAGTGTTTTTAGTTCCTACAACAAAAGAGAATCGCTTCACTATGCCGTTCTTCTATCATAATCTTGATCTGACACAATAAACTACATTTGTTTCAAAAAAAGGATTATATTCCCCTTTGAGCAAATGAACTCGAGCTGTCTACAATTGTGTCGCTGTATAAATGGGGTGCTTTCTGAAGCTATTCTATAAAGCATTATTTTCTAAAATAGCATGATGTGTATCTTCCTTTGATAAGTTAGGGTACACAAAGACATTCTTAAATTGTTCAGATGAGCCAATTGTTTCAATTGTATAGCGTCTTCCTTCTTTTGTTGATAGCGATTCAAATACATTTAGCAGTGGAAAAGATGATTGGAAGTTCTTTACTTGAGTGGAAATGCTAAGTGCCATGTCAGCATTCTTAGTACAGTCTCTTTGCTTAATGAATGGAAGTCATGATGTATTCCTTTGATCTATACTGGAAGGTCAAAGAATCATAAAGTGTTCCAAGTTATCTTTTTGATTTAATATACAGTGACACATTAATTACTTCAGCATTTTACATGCGCCTCCCTATTGATGATTTCAATGTCAGATGATTTAAGCAAACTTACATATACAGACACGCTCTATTCAGGGTAACATGCGCCAACCAATATAGCGCTCTCTCTCTGCATTTCCATCTCTCTATTTCTGCATGCTCCTTTTCCCTCTGTAGTTCTCTCTCTCTGTATCTCACTCCATGGCTCTGTTGCTCTCTCTGTGGGTGACAGTCACACTGTCAGGTGCGCATTTGATTAACTCACCCATTCTTGACTGCAGCACAACCATAGATAACAGCTAGCACCACCCTCTGTTCCTGACAACAGCGATGCCAGATGAAAAGGACATCTTGTCTTTTTAGGGTAAATTGGCCTCAACAATGCCTAAAGATGGCCGCCATGGTAGAGTGCAGCCCTTTGTCTACCTGGAGGCAGCACTAGGCAGCCTGTTTGGCTGATTGTCCTTAATAAACAGCCAACAGCAGACTGGAAGGCGAATCCGGCTCATCACAGAAGGACTAAGGGCCCTGTCTGTGCCTATCTGGGCTGTAGAGGGCTGGGAGGGCCTCTGCACGCCCACCACACCCCACCGCAGACCATGTTTCAGCCTGCTGGATCCATCCTGCTCTCCAATGAACTCAGGCCTCAGCCCCCCTATGAACCTTTGAGCTTGCAGTGAGTGATGGGTGAACTAATTATTTTCCTCCGCCTCTAGCACCCTGATCTATTTATATTTAAATCTCAGCTTGTTCAGCCTCTTCACCTTTCTCTCCTCCTTGGTGTGTCCTGTGCACAACCTCGCTTTTAGCTGTCTGTATTGACATCCTGCATTCTAACTTCATTGCCTTGTGGCCTTTGTTTGAAAATCGAATTTAGCTGTGTGTATTGACATCCTGCATTCTAACTACATTGCTTTGTGGCCTTTCTTTTGAAAATCGAAATGAGCTGTTGTGCTTTGCGGCCTTTCATTTGAAAATCGAAATTAGCACTGTGTAGGCTTTGTGCCTTGCCACTGCTAGCCCACTTGTGACATTAGGTCAGAACTGCAAAGTGCAGTCACACCTCTCCTTCAACTTCCCTCCTTCATCCCAATGACACTCACCATCTCTCCTATGTTCTGCATTTGCTAGCCTATCTTCTATCCACCCACTCTCATGAAGTCCAGAATGAAAAAGCACATAAAAGACATCTTGCGTGCAAACCCTGGCCTTCCCATCACAGACACCTACGTCAGTGCAACCTCTAGAGAGATCTTCACGGATATCCTCTTTTCTGTCCCCTCTCCGGCTCTTTGGACTCCTCATCTTATCTCTACTCTCTCCCCTTTCACTTCCTGTCCCATTAATGGTGGGACCAAATGGGAAGTCCTCTTGGCTGGCTTCTTATCCTCACACTGCATCGTTAATGTCTACCACACTGACACTATCCTGGTCCAGGGTCCTCAACCCAACCTTCTACTATTTGACCGGATCCTGCCTTCACTCATCAACATCCTTCCTCCTGCTCCTTCTCCCCTCACCACTCTCACTGTCCCTCCTCCTCTGACCGGAGTACCATGCCCCTGTACTCCTCCTCAGAAAACCTTCAAAGGCAGAGCGTTCTCCACCTGTCAACTCTTAAGAACCTCTCTGCCAACAAGCACTCTGCTGATATCTTTCTCCTTCATGAAGACACTGACCTCGACTTTCTCGTTCTCACCGAGATTTGGTTCAGTGCCAGCTCTGTCACTGCTTTTGACTCCCTCATCCCTGTCCAAGCCTCGATCTCACCGTGCCGGTGGTGAGGTTGCCTTCATCTTTCCTGAGTGGGTGCCTTCTTCCATCGTACCCATCCAACGCTACACTTCCTTTGAGAGCCTGGTTTGCAAGTTGGTCATCTCTCCCTCCTCCACTCTGACCATTGCTACCATCTATCAACCTCCAGGCTCTACCACCTGGTTCCTCTCTGAATGGGCTGATTTATGCTCGTCCTTCCTTTCATCCACCCCCAACCGCCTCCTCTTGTGTGACTTCAACATCCAATTGGATGCCTCTGCCTCAGCATCAACTCTTTTCACTGACATCTGTGCCTCTCTCTCCCTTTCAATCCTCCCTTCCGGTCCCACCCACTCGGCTGGACACACCATGGATGCCATCATCCACTCCGACCTCTCCCTCACTACCCCCGTGGTCACCCCTCTCTCCTGGTCAGATCATGCACTCCTCTTTTCCCACCTGGGTCCCTTCGGCCTTCCTACTGCACCCACAAAAGCTCTGGCAACCTTGTTCTCGAACATTCACCCGATGAAACGAGTATCAGCTGAAGCCTTTGCCTCCACCTTCATCCCCCTGCCCCTTACATCAAACTCCACTGGTGATTCTGCTCTCAGCGATCTTCTCTCAGCAACCACCAATGCCCCAGGCATGAGGATCCGCTTGAAACCTGCCTCTAAACCTAACACCTGGTATGACTCCGAACTTGCAGCATTGAAACGCGAGTGCAGATCAGCAGAACGGAAGTGGCAAACCTAAGGGAAAACACTCTGATAGACTGGCCTGCCGCCTGCGCCATAGGCAATACAGACTCACCATCCATGCCAATAAAAGGGCCCACATTCAAGCACGGGTATCTGGTGCATCCAATAACATGTCTGAACTTTTCAAAATCTGCAGGGAGCTGGCCAACCCTTCCCAGGCCATCTGCAATGTGCTGGCCACACACGTTGCCACCAAAACTACGGACATCCTGAACACCCTTGTTACTCACCCACCTAACCCATACCCTAGCGCCATGATGCCTTTGGGCGAGCGTGCGCTATACAAGTTTTGATAACATAACACAACATAACCCCTTGCCTCCCTTGGCCACCCCCTTCTCCTTCTCCTCCTTCACTCATGTCGCACCTTTTTTTTAAAAAAATATGTTTAATTTGTATTTACCAAGATTTATTGGTTTTACAAAGACAGCAGTGTTCTGTGTTGTTGTTACTTGTTGTCCAGCGTTGTTCAATTTTTTTCAGTTTCCAGCCCACCTTCCTGCACTTTTGCTTTTTCTATTTTCAGTAAGGCAGTTTGCAGAATTTTTATTGTGGCAATAGCCCATGAAGTTTTTTGTCCACTTATCAGGTGTGGCCACCAAGTTGTTTCCTCACAGTCCGACTGAGACTCCAGAATTGAAGATAAGTTGTTTTTTTCTGACGTTTATCATTGCCAGACAAGACGTCAGGAGGTGGCAAACTGATTGTACTTCTTCTGTCTTTTTACATAACCTGCAGGAGTTTGACATGGACAATCCTCTAATGTGCAGCATCTCGTTGGTCGGTAGTATATTTAGTCTTGTTCTCAGAAAGAAATGACGGAACGTTTTTTGGGAAATTTCCTGTTGATCTCTGCCTGGTCGTTTACTTTTCTTGGCAGCGATGGAAGATGACTTAACAGTTATTCTTTTCCGCTTTCTCTGAGGTGTTGATCCAGTCAAGTTCTTCCAGTTTTCTTTTTGTTCTGAGAGCGTTTTGAAGTAATTTGTCTTCTGTGCAAGCGATTGATTCCAGTTGAGCCTTTTTTTGGCTATCCAGGATCTAGCATTTTCGATCTGCCTGCCTTGATTTCCGTATTTAGCACGTTGTGTAAGGGAGATGCCTCCGTTAGTAAGATGTCCCTGTAGAGTGCCATGCTGCTGTTTTCCGCTCTGTTTTTTAGAGAGATGATACCTTACTCTCTTCTGATGGCTGGCATTGAGGTCAATTTCGGGAGGCACAGCACCGTCCTCCAAAAAAAGCCTTCAATCCTCTCCCAGATCTCCTCTGGGATCTTTGGCATTGCTTCTGAACCATATAGCAGGCACGGAACCACTTTTGCTTTGTATTATTTGATGAGGGGGATTATTGAAAAGTGGACGAATTTGTTGTCCAGCATGCGTGCTTGGGTCGACAGAGTTCTCACTTTGGGCCAGATGTAACTTTGCATGCTCACCTGAGAGCGCGAACTGTCGAGCATGACCCTTAGATATTTGAATTCTGACACCACTTCGATTTTGCTGTTTTCTATTTGCCATGAGGTGTGCTTGGTCTGTTTGTTTTTCTTTTTTTTTCCTCTCCAGAACCATGATCTTGGTTTTCTTGTTGTTCATTTTCAGCTTGTTGGACTCTATGCAGTCAGCTAAGTTGGTTAATTGGCGCTGGATGCCAATCAGTGTTTGATCCACCAGCGTGATATCGTCCTCGTATAGTGTTCTTTGGATTGGGGTCCCTCCGATCTTTTGTGAAAATCCTTTTACCGCTGTAGTCGATTCTTTGTAGTCACCTAAAAAGGCTATAAACAGCGCAGGTGCAAGGGGGCATCCCTGCTTCACCCCTCTTCTTGTTGGGATTTCCTCTGACAGCGTGCCGTTCTTGTTCAGCCTCACCCGCATAGATGTTCCGGTGTAGAGGGCTTTTATTGGCTCCAGGATGTTCTTGGGGCAATTTGCCACCTGAAGTTTCACCCATAGTAGTGGTCTGTCTACCATGTCAAATGCTTGGGAGAGGTCTATGAAAGCTAAATACAGTTTTGCCGTCCCCTCTTGGGTTTTGCTTTTGAGGGTGCTCAAGATCATGATGTTGACGATCGTCCCAGAGTTTTTACAGAATCCAGCTTGAAAAGGATTGTTCAGAGTAGCTTTTTTAAGCCAAGTTTGGAAGTTCCTCAGTAAGAGCGAGGTGAACACTTTTCCGATCGTATCGAGCAGTGCAATTGGTCTGTAATTTTGTGGGTTTGTCCTGTCTCCCTTCTTGAAAATTGGGACCACCACCGCCGTAGTCCAGGATCTTGGTAGCAATCGGTCGGTGGCGCATTTTTTGAAGACCATGCTGATGAAAATTAACCATTCTTCAGGGAAGTTTTTCAGGTCGATATTCGTCACTCCATCCGGACCCAGGGCCCTCGAGGGTTTTAGTTTGCGAATGACTGCTTGGATGTCCTCTTTGTTTGCTATATCTTTTTTGCTTCTACCCTCGCCACTGGGCTGCTGAAGAGACCTGAGAAATGGGCTATCCAACTGGCTTCACTCACAGTGTTCGATTGGGAAGGCGGCTCAGGATGTGCTCCCAATGTTGCACCTTTAGAAATTACCAGAGTTGTCCGCTCTATGAAGACTTCTTCCAAACAGGATCCCCCTTCTCTTCCAGAACTTTCAAGGACAACATTGGCTCTCTTGCCCCCGCACTCGCTGATTTCGGTAACCACTCTTTCGGCACTGGCTCTTTCCCCTTCTCCCTCAAGCACTCCATTGTGTGCCCCCTACTGAAAAAGACTTCAGCAGACCCTACCTGTCCATCCAACTACCATCTTATTTCAATCACCCACTTCCTGGGGAAACTGCTCGAGAAGCTGGCCCTGACCCAACTCAACTTGCGCACTGACCTTATCAATGGTCTTCATAATCATCTATCTGGATTCTGAACATCCAGAGGCACAGAAACTGCTCTTCTGAACACCTGTGAAGACTGCTTGCATCTCTGGACTCCAACCCCCCAGCTGTACTCATTCTACTTGATATCTCCTCTGCCTTTGACACTGTCAACAATTCCATCATCATCCAAAAACTCCATGATACCCTTGGTATCTCGGAATGGGCACTGGAATGGCTTGCTTATTTTCTAACTGACCACTCCTCCCATGTCATCCTGGGCACCTTCTCCTCTCCTACTTCCTTCTCGGCCTGTGGTTTCCCCGGGGTCTATCCTCTTTCCCTGGCTCTTTAACATCTACCTTGCACAACTGGCATGCCCCATCTCCTCCTTTTCCCTCAACTTCCAGTGTTATGCAGACAACACTCAACTCTTTTATCAGACTTCCTACTGACTCTCTCGCACCTTCCTTCATCCCTGTCTGCCATTCAGGCTTGGTGCTCTTCCAATGATCCCTGCCTTAACGCCAGCAAAACTGAGATCCTTCCAATTGGGACACCTGCTCCCTTTTTCTTCCCTTCTCTCTGGCCACCCTCCCTGGCCTCTCCCCCAACTCCTTCTTCTGAAGCCAGAAACCTTGGAGACATCTTTGACTCCTTGTTATTGTTATGACCTCGTACAGGCGATGGTCTGGAGTTCTTCTCCCAAGATGGCCACCGCTTTGCCTCCCTTTGCTAGTCCTACCTGCATGCTAGCTTTCGGTGAGGAGCCCTCTCGAAGTTTGCCGCTCCCAGTTTATCAGCGTCGGTGGACTGTGGAACAGCGCGTCGCTACTCCATCTTCTGATGCTTCGAAGTACGTGCTGTTAAGGATTTCAATCAGGCACACACCCAGTTTCCACCTATCATGTAGTGCGCAATGAAACCCTTATTTATTTGTGTCTATAAGTTCAATATTCTTAATGATATACCACTCATATCGCACCCTTCTCAAAATACCCCCCAGGTCACACTGGATCAGGAATCAGGCTAGTTTGTAAAGGTAAAGATTTATTTATTTATTTTAATATTCAAATCACACATACATTTTAATACAGACAGTTTTGGTTTGTGAACAGATAATGTTTAGGTTAATAATTCCCCCTGCAAAGTTATTTAAGTACAAATGAGCAATACTACACAGATGTCAGTCATCAGCAGGTATTAAGGAATGAAAGATAATATCTAGAGTCTGAATGCAATCTTCCCTACCCCAACATGAGAGAAAACCGTTTTTGGAAAATTACAATTTTAAAATGACATGTGAAAATGGCTTTGTAAAATACTGCAAAAATGGTCAAAATGCTTAAATGGAGAAAAATTCTTAGGAAAGCAACACTAAACAAGTCCTAACACACATGAGCTATAAGATAACAACAGTACACACTTTAGATCAGGATGGGATTGAAGAAACACTTTGAATGACAAAAGACACGTGTAAACTTTCTCTAAAATGTCAATTTGCTGTAACATTTCACTATGCGATATTTGAGAAAAACGAGTCAAAGGGCCTCATTACATGGATGGCGGTGGACCAAGGTGCTATTAGCACCTTGCTCCATGCCGGTAAAATACCGGCACCGCCTTGGTGGAAAGGGGAATTACCGCCCTATTCCAAGGTTGGCAGGGCGGTAATTCCCCTTTCCCCCATTGCCCTTCCCCATTCCCATTTTTGCCCCATAGGGCTCTATGGGAATGGGGAAGGTGCTAATTACGGTGCCGCAAATTGCGGTACCGTAATTAGCTCCCTGGTCCCTTTGCGGGTTGGTTTTTAACGCCTGCAAAAAGCAGGCGTTAAATTCACCAACCCGCAAAGGGACCTCATAGTAAGGCGGTAAGGGTTTACCGGTACCGGTAATACCGGTACCGGTAAACCCTTACCGCCTACCGTGTAATGAGGCCCAAAGACACTGGGCCTCATTCCGAGTACGGCGCTAACCAATGGCGCTATTAACGCCTTGGTTGACGCCGTACCCGGACCGGCAGCGCCTTGGTGGATGGCGGAATTACCGCCCCATTCCAAGGTTGGCGGAGCAGTAATTCCCCATTCACCAAGGCTCTTCCCCATTCCCAAATGAGCCCCCATAGGGCTCAATGGGAATGGGGAAGATGCAAATAACGGTGACCGTTCATTACGGTCACCGTTATTGGCTTGGAGGCCCCTTTGCGCCCTCGACTTTAACACCTGCTCAAAGCAGGCGTTAAGGGCGAGGGCGCAAAGGGAACTCGGAGTATGGCGGTAAGGGATTACCGCCACCGGTCTCGTTACCGGTGGCCGCTATCCCTTACCGCCATACTCGGAATGAGGCCCACTGTTCCGCGATGCGGTTTTTGGTTTTGGGTGTAGCTAAGGGTCTTAGGTATCAGGGAGAGTTTAAATTTCATTTCTATTTATTTGTATTTGTATTTGTATTTGTATTTGTATTTATTATTTGTAGTGTGCACCTAACCCAAGGGTAGCAAGGCGCAGAGGCAGCAAGAGGATTGCGAGGCTTGGTTACATAACAGTGAAAAGTTGAAGTCCAGCTGAGGTTACAGTGCTGGAAACATCAAGAGCAATGAGAGCTGATACGGCAAATGGTTACGCGAGATATACAAAATATACAAGTTATATAATGTGATGTATCTAAGAGGATCAGTATGGGTATACATAATTTACAGTAATTGTAGAATGGTGCAGCAAAGTGGAGCGTTATGTATCATGCTCCTTGAGCCAAAGGATGGTCTTAGATCTGAATTGTAGGTACGGGAGGTCATCCCTAAAGGGTGGTGGTAAGGAGTTCCAGAATTGTGCTGCTTTGACAGGAAAGCTGTTCCCTCCAGACATCGTTAGTTTGAATCTGGGCACTAGAAGGTGATTAGTGTTAACCATTCTAGAAGGGCGAGAAGATGTTGTTCTGGTGAATCTAGTGGTGGCACTCATGAGTCAGAGAGACAGCTTTGAGGAAGATTTGAGGAAGATTTTGTCTTTCATTGATAGCCAATTGACAGATCTTCTAGTCTCAGAAATATGGGCTTTCTTCAGGATGCTAGGAGCAGCTCTTAAGGCGTTATTTTGTAGAACTTGAATTTTATTTGTGATATATTTGTTGCAACCTACATATACAGCATTACAGTAGTCCAGCTTGGACAGGATCAGAGCCCTGGCTAAGGTGATACAGTTGGATGGTGAAAGGAATGGTTTAGCTGCTCTAATAAGTTTGCATGTGTAAGATGTGGCGGATGCCATAGCGTTAACTTGTTTTTTGAGGGTGAGTGTGGAATCTAGGTCGAAGCCAAGGGTTTTGACCTCCTTGGTTACAGTGATCTTGTTATTGTCAATTACGAAGGAGGAGTAGTTTTGGCCTAGTTTGTTAAGGTTGGATGAGGAGCCTAGAATGAGGAGTTCTGTTTTGTCATCATTCAGGCATAGACCGTGTGAGGCCATGCATGCCTGGATGATGAGGTACACTTTATTGACAAAGGCCAAATCCTTGTCATAATCCCCCGTCAACGGGATGAGGATCTGGGTATCATAAGCATAATTAGTGTAGGTGATACCCAGACCATCTAGATCATCTAAAAGGGGCTTCGTAAAAATGTTGTACAGGGTGGGAGAGATGCAGGAGCCCTGAGGCATGCCACAGGTGATAGGCATTGGGTTGGCAGCTACTAATGGGGAGAAGACTCTCATTGTACGGTTGTTAAGAAAGGAATGGATCCAGTCGGTTGCCTCTTGAGAAAAATGGGCTGCCGATTGTAAGTGATTGCAGAGGATCTCATGGTCAACCAGGTCGAAAGCAGCTGAGAGATCAAGAAGTAGCAATAATGCAGTCTTACCCTCTTCTCTCAGCTCATCTATCTGTGCTTTGAGATCTATGAGTGCAGTCTCAGTTCCGTGCTGAGGCCTGAAGCCAGACTGTCGGACTCCTAGGAGGTGGAAGTGTTCAAGGTAATGTTGGATTTGTTGGTACGCTATTTTATCAAGGATTTTAAGTAGGAACGGTACTGTGGTGATGGGGCGGTAATTAGTGGGAGTAGCGGGATCTAGATTGGGTTTTTTGAGGAGTGGGAGGACCCAGGATTGTTTCAAGTTATTAGGTATGGTGCCTGATGTGAAGGAAGCATGTATTAGTTTGGTGATAAATGGTACGAGATCACGAGCTGCATCCTTTATCAATTGTGCCGGGCATAAGTCCCCATGGCAATTCGAGGGTTTGAGAGTGGGAATGGACGCAGAGGGATGCGTCCGAGTGGAGTATGCCGTTATAAGACTAGAGATACTAGGTTTAGTAGAAGAGAGAAGGGAATCTTTTTTGATGCTTATCTTCGTCTGCAGAGAAGTAATTTTATTAGCTAGGGCGTTTTTTATACCTGTACACCAGTTTTTATCCTTGAGGCAAGAGTCAGGTGTCTGTACAGGGGATTCTACCTCTTTCAGGATTGCCAAGAGCTCTTTGGTGTTAGATTTGGCTTGCGAGATTCAGGTGTTATAAGACGTTTGTTTGGCCAGGATAATTTCTTTTTTATACTGGGAGGATAGTATGCTCAAGTTTTTCTTATTGTTTTCTGAAGGGTGTGATCTCCAAATTTTTTCACAACTTCGTTTCTCCTGTCTGAGGACTTCAAGATGGGGAGAGAACCAGCTGTTGATATGTTTGCAAGGTTTGCTCTTTCTCAACTTCAGGGGTGCTATGTCATCAAGAGATGAGAGCATACCTTTGTTATACAGGTCTACCATAGTGAAGGGATCTGTATGGTCCGGAATGGCATTCAGGGTCGGTAAGATCAAGGGGACAAGGTTTTCAGGCGTAATGTTTCTTTTGTTTCTGGTCTGGGCAGCTGGAGCTATACTATCGGCTTGCGCTGGTGTCGCCTCTAAGGAGAACAAGATCAAGTAATGGTCTGTCCAAGGCTGTGGCAATATGGATGAGACCAGGACTGGGCAATTATGCACAGCTAGCCAGTCGAGAGTTCTGCCTTTAGTATGGGTGGCATCTGTAATCTTCTGGGTAAAGCCTAATTCCTCTAAGGTGTTGTTAATTAGTGTGGCATTGGCATCTGATGGGTCACTAAGACCAAGGTTAAAGTCTCCGAATATGATACTTTGGGAGGAGTTCTTAAGATTGTTTGATAAGATGTTTGTAAGGTCTTCTTCAAATGATCCTAGAGGGCCGGGAGGTCGGTAAATAAGGTGAATAGATATGGACTGTGTATTAGATAAGGTTAACTTCGCAGTTAGGGATTCACATGATCCTACATTAAAGGGTGGATACATTTTCAATGTGAGTTTGGTTTTAGCTATTATAGCAAGACCTCTGCCTCGAGAGGTGGTGCGATCGAGTCTAAGTAGAGTATAGTCGTCTGGTAGGGCTAACATAATTGCGGGACCAGCTGCTGGGTGGAGCCAAGATTCAGTGATGGCTAGGAAATCTATATCTTCATTGTGCAGTATGTCGGCTATGTCTGTTGCGTGGGCTACCATAGAGCGGGCATTTATAAGTGCACCCTTAGTACCAGGCTGTACTGGTTTCAATGGTGATAGCTGAGTTTTATGAGCGCCTTTCTGGGCGAGGATAGGCTCACGGAAGAGTCTGCTGTTAACTTGAAGAGGATGCTGAGAATGGCTGGTGTTGCAAGGGCTAGTGCTGACATTACTATGCAATGATTTGGTTAAAGGGTCGTAGAGCCTTGGGAGTCTGGCACATAATTTGAGGTTACTCTGTAGAACAGTGCAAGGTGTGGTCATCATGTCAGTTAGTTTGTGGACGCTGGGCGTTGGCGCGAATTGACGTGAATTTGGTAACATAGTAGCATATTGTGAGCTCATAATATATAATAGTGATCTAAGTAGAGCAGTGTAAAGCAGCGGGAGATACATTGTATGCGTGGACAGGATAGGAATTATGCAATAAGGCTACTGGCAGTTAGCATATAGCCGTGGAGCGCCTAAGTTCAGTTTTTGCAATGGGGCCTGAGAGGGAGCAATTCAAAATGTGCAAACAGTAGAATATCTAGGTACAATTTCCAATGGGGCCAGAGAGGCAGCAATTCAAATGCATAGACAATAACACAGCTAGATTCAATTTTAGCAATGGGGTCTGAGTTTGAATCTCTATGAATCTATGAATTTGAAGAAGTTATAGAGGTTTTGGCGAGAGCCGTTATGGCAAAAGTAGGCGCAAAAATGAAACAGAAATGCGGTTTTAAAATTAACAGATTGGTTTGATTACACTATTTTATGACTAACCCTATTTTATGATGTAACCCTTCACGTGGTGGATACTTGATTCCTTTCTGGGATCTACTTTAGTTACTCAAAATCACTGATGACTTAGGGTTTGGAACACAGATGAGAGAAAATCAGCGTAAGAAAGGTTCTTACAATACTAAGGTTTTGAGATTAAAGATGGGATGGGTTGAGATGGGATAAGACAATGCAAATATACTATGGGTCACTGTTCTTCCTATTAAAACTTACAGTCCCTTGTAATTAAAATTGAACCGTCAAAGTTTGGACATCGGATCGGGTCAGGTCTACCAGCAGCAGGGTACTTCTGGAGGGATTGGATCAGCGGCGCGGTTCTGGTCAACTTTGGACTACACCTCAGACAAGATTTGGATGGGCCCTTCTGGTCACTGGACACGGCAGATTAGCAGGATGTGAGTTTCAGCGGGCAAGCCTTAATGGTAGCAAGCCAAGTTGAATCAGAATTAAATCCCCTTGAGGTTTTGGAATGGCTGGATTTTGGGCCTGGCTAAAAAGAGTTCAGCAATGCTAAGGCCTGGATTCGGCAAAGAAATCTGGAGTCAGCTGCAAGATGGAGTTCTGCACAAGATGAAGAAGTCAGGAACAAGATGCTGCGCGGAAATCTGGTTGTGTTCTGGAAGCAGTGTGTCCTATGTGTTGTGAAGTTCCTATATTTATACTCTCAAACGCAATCACCAAGTTTATGTTGCCGGCAGAATTTCAAAACACGCCCCCACGGCTGTGAGTGACCACAAGCACTTGCCTTGTTTTGGTTGACAGTCTGAACAGAGCTGTCATCTTTATGATGGAGTTTAGGAACGCCCACATTGATTTTGACCAAAACTTAACTTTTGCACGAATGTACATTTCTAAAATTAAGTTACCTAATAAAATCGGACATATACATTTCATATTTGATGGTCTATATTCACAGTCAATCCCCATCTCTGTGCGAGCTGTCTTTCTCATTCTATGGACTTTTATCAATTTTAATCATAACAGTTTGGATTAATAATTTCTAATTCGGTACATCTCTGGGCGCTTATCATTGGATCATGTACATACAATCTTAGGCTTGCAACATTAATAGTTCTGCTACAATGCGGGTTTTTTTCGTAACTTTGTTTCCTTAAGTGGTACAGGTTTCATCACTGTCTTCACAGCAAGAGCCTAAAATTAGGTTAACCTCTACCAATTTTTTAGATTTCTCTTCCTTTAGGGTGCACAGTTAAAGAGTTTCAAACTTAACCACAAATAAAGACATAAACAGCAAAAAGTTCCTTTGAACAGAGTTTTTTTTTCCTCTCTCCTTTCAACAAACAACAGCTGTCAGATCCCTTTGATCGGGGTGGGGTGTAGAGGTAAGCATCCTGCCCCTCCCAGCAGAGGTCAATGCTCAGCCTATCCTTTTTTCTTGGCTCAGCTAGAAGACGAATGTCTGATGCTCTCTTTGTTGTCAATATGTGGGAACCATTAAGCAGCCATTAGCCTTCCTGTAGCAAGGAGTTGTCAAACTGAAGTGTCAAACTTTCCCAGGCTGGGCTGTGAGGTCAGAATTAAGTATTTCCTTAACTCCAATACTGGGTTGCTTTAAATTAAAGTCTTTTCTTTAACACATATAAAAATAAGCACAGTTCATAAGGGATTTGGATATTTAAAAGAATTTGCCCTTCACAAACATGCTTTAAATAGGTGAGTTTTGCAATTTCTTCCAGAAGCAGAAAATGATTTAAACTGGGTTTGACATCTACTTTTCTTATGCAGCTATCAGGCAGTGAGGCCTGGATTCCTCTGGCTGTAATAGATGATCTGTGGTTTCAGCACACTTTACTTTCAATAGTTCACTTGGAAAATGCCTGAAATTAGCGCCAAAAGAGCACTTTGAAGGTTGCAATTGATTAAGAGAACTTTGTTTTAAGATGGTATCCAGTTAAAAAGTCGAAAACATTTGGTCGAATGCAAAAATGTCAACAACAAAAAAAATGTTGAAATTTTTTTTTTAAAGTGTTTTTTTTATTTGTATGTTTTTTAGGGGTTTAGCTAGTAGAAATAAATTGTGAATAAAAGATAAAAACAGGGGTTCAGAGGGGGAACCCCACCATTAAAAAAAAAAAAACTCATTCAAATTTTGTGTTTCGACATTTTTCTTTCGACATTTTTGCATTCGGCTTATTCATTATAATACTTTTAAGGCATTTTTGCATTTTAGCGCACTTCTGTGGTCTTTGATTCATGTCACAGGTAACAGCACTCACTGGCATTCTCCTGCAGGAAGTTCTGTTTTGACATCAACTTTGCCTGTGTGTGGCAAGGTGATGCAGCCTCTTGTGATTTATGAACCATGCGCAGTTTTGCAGATTTGGCACGCACAGGGGTTAGCACATCCATTTTTGACAGTTTTCTTTCCCCCATTGGCAAAAGGGGTGTAGGGTGGCACATTGGCATGGGTTGAAATATCCCACAGTGCCTAGGTATTCTTGGAAGCTCTGTACTGTTTTCCGACTTTTCTTACCTACTCTCTGTTCTGTTATATTGTGTACTTTACCTTTCGCTCTATCCTGCTAGGACTCTTGCCTCTATTACGTGGCAGATTCGAACAGACATTGCCGACATCACCATTTCGCCTTCTTCCGCCTTTCTGGCTTTCTACGGTGACAATCACCTCCATGAAACGGTAAGCGTTCCCCCACGCTGTCGGCTAGCACCTCCTAGTAATTTTCAGACTTACTGTTTCTCCTCTCCTACTTGCAGCATACTCCTGCTCGCCTGAACGTTCCGCAGCAACTGATCCCTGCCATCCACATCAAGGCATACACAAGCATCAGTTAGGTTAGGATTCACCCCTGAGCACCTTCTATCCATTCTCTTATCGAATTTCCTACATTAATGAACGGTCTCCCTGCTATTTAGTGACCCATTGAGTTGAAGGCAATCCAAGACAACATCCATCAAAACAACACAGGGGAAATTCCAGAGACATCAGAACAATCAGAACACTTCCTGTCTGCTGAATCCAGTAACACATTGCACTCTAATCCAGTGTCCAGGGTTTTCTACCCCAGAGGGTTTCCCTAGGGCCTCTGTCTCTCTTTGTACCTTACAGACTGGGCAAGGGATACAGGAGTCTCGGGGAGATCTCTCGATATCTGCTGCTTCATTTGATCCAGGTTAGTGGGTTTCTCTTTTCACCAATTAGTTAATCACAAGCAAATTAACATCCACATGACAGATAGCGACGCCAATATAGCCAACAGCATGGATCAAATGCAGCAGCTTATACAGGCTATGCAGTCACTTACACATGAAGTGCAAAATTTAAGACAGGAAAACAACTATCTCAAACAAGAGGTGGCCCGTCTGACCATAGGTCCAGAACTCCCGACGTCCTCCTTGCCACGTGGCAAGTATGATGGTAGTCCTCATAAATTAAAGGAATTTTTGGACAGTTGTACCATCCAATTTTTTTAAATCAACATATTTCCCAACAGACCGAGATAAGGTGGGGTTTCTGATTTCCCACCTTTCAGGAGCTGCACTCTCTTGGGCTACCCCCCTAGTGACTTCCAATAAACCTCTTCTCGATGTGTACGTGGCATTCGTGAACAGTCTCAGAAAAATGTTTCTTTGTCAAGAAATAACAGTTACTTCTCAGGAAAACCTCTTGGATCTCCGCCGAGGAAAACTCACTTTATTGGACTACATCACCCAGTTCAAGTAGATGTCGGCGGAGATTGCGTGGCCTGATGATGCCTTGTTAACCCCTTCCATCGTGGACTAACCGAGGAACTAAAAGACAAGATTTTCCGAGAGCCTCGACCTGCTAATCTAGCCGATATGATCACACTTACAATGCAGGTGGACTATCGGATACAGGAACGACAACATGAGCGACGAAAGGGAGGCAACCTTGATCAAGAGTAGAAGGCTTGTCAGCCCAGCCTCGACCTTTGCCTACAGAGGAACCTATGCAATTGGGTACTGTAAGAGTACCCCTAACTCAGGAGGAGAGAAACTATCAGAGGTCCAATGATTTATGTATGTATTGTGGTTCATCAGAACACTTGCTGTGGGAGTGCCCTGTCGCCCCACCACGTCGTAATGACCACCGAAAACCAGGAAATGCCAGAACTCAGTCATAAGAGGAACCATGACTGGGGAACACTTACAAGGTTCCTAAAACCTTGCTGTATTCTCTCAGAACACAGAAACCATGGAAACCCCCATGGTAGTGATACTTCTTCAATTAAAGATTAAGGACAGGATTGTTGAGAACGTCCCAGCCTTGGTTGCCTGCAGAGCAGCTGGCAACTTCGTGGACGACCAGTGGGCCAGAGAGAATGGCCATGACCGTTGCACCAAACCTGTATACATCCCGGTCCAAGGAGCAGACTGTAGACCTTTGGTTTCAGGGCCCATCACAGAACAAACCCAGGAGATCTTATGCAATATTGCATCACATACGGAACAGATTAGCTTCGACATCATAAGAGCAGCACATTTCCCCATTATCCTAGGATTGCCATGGCTCCGTCTTCATAATCCCTATGTCAACTGGACGGGGGGAACCATATTTCTCAGTTCAGAGCACTGTATGCATCATTGTCTCAGCCAGGGAGCCATTGGCATCCGAACTGTACCCACTTGCCCTAAGGAGGAAAAATTGAATATACTGAGTCATATGAGTGGCCTCCCTATGTGTTATTTAGATTTCAATGATGTTTTCTCTTCTCCTCAATACGCTGCACTACCACCTCACTGAAGTCATGACTGTCAAGTTGAATTGATGCCAGACCAGCCTATCCCCTTCTGGAGGATGTATATTCTCTCCCAAAGAGAGAAGACGATATTAAAAGAATACCTCCAGAAGAACCTGCAGAACGGCCTAATTTCTGAATACACATCCCCTGCGGGCGCCTCCTTATTTTTCATACCTAAGAAGAACACAGATGAGCTTCGCCCTTGCCTGGATTACTGTGGACTTAATAAGATTACCATCCCAGACTGCTACCAGATGCCCCTTGTACATCTTGGAGGCAGTGAACGGAGCCACGATATACACTAAGCTTGACCTACGAGGAGCCTATCATTTAATTTGCATTGCCGAAGGGGACGAGTGGAAGACCGCATTTCGTACCCCATTTGGACATTATCAATATCACGTAATGCCCTTTGGTCTCTCCAATGCACTAGCCATATTCCAAAGATTTATGGACCATTTGTTTGCCGACGTTCTCCTACATTATGTAGTAATCTATCTAGATGATATTTTGGTCTTTTCTCCGAATGAAAAAGAGCACGTTCGACAAATGTGCGTTTGGTGTTGGAACGCCTACGGTCAAACCACTTGTACTGCAAGATGGAAAAATGCGAATTCCACCAACCCAGTGTGTCCTGTCTGGGATATATATTATCAGCTGGAGGCATCGCCATGGATCCATCCAAAGTATCAGCCGTATTGGAGTGGCCCCGACCCAACTCAGTTAAGGAAATACAACCATTTCTGGGGTTCGCAAATTTTTACAGAAGGTTTATCCCTGCCTTTTCTGATATTATTCTGCCCCTAACATGACTGCTGAAAAAGGGGCTACCATTTCAGTGGGACTCCCAGGTCCAGTCGGCCTTTGACTATCTAAAACAAGCCTTCAACAGAGAACCCATACTTATCACACCCAATCAGAACAAGAAATTCATCTTGGAAGCAGAAGCATCACACCATGCTATAGGAGCCGGCTTACTACAAGACAACGATGCCAGTGTAGAATCCCCGGTATCTTATTTGTCCAAAACGCTAAATCCATCTGAACTGAACTATATAAGAAGGCCTTTGAGAAATGGAGACATCTCCTGCTAGTGTCTCAACTCCTGATTGAGGTCCGTACTGATCACCAAAACCTAAAAGCTCTACAATATGCCCACACTACTAACAGTAGACAGGCCAGATGGGCGCATTTCTTATCACCTTATAACATCCTGTTCACCCTCCTTCCAGGTAGACTGAATTTAAGAGCAGGCGCTTTGTCCCACAAAGACAATCCCACCATCAAATTCCAGTCGGAAAAATCTTCCCCAAAGCCAGATTCATACACGTTATTACAGATTTCCTACAAGCCGTCAAGCTAGACACACATACACATCTTGCCGATGCCGGTATATCGTAGAACAGAACAATCTGACCTCTGAAAAGGGGTATTTCTTTCACGGTCACCAACTTTTTATCCCTACTCCAAAACTCCAGTTGGAGACCTTGCAGATGTGCCATGACTCTCTAGAGGCAGGTCACAATGGCATTTCCAACACTCTTGCCTTAGTTAGAAGACATTTTTGGTGGCCTGATATGGTCAGGGACGTACGTGACTACGTGTCCTCTTGCTCCATCTGCCTTCAGGCCAAGACTCCCCGCCAGCACCCATCGGCCCTGTTATCACGCATGCCCATCCCGGACAAGCCCAGGCAAATTATATCTACCAATTTTATCGTAGACCTACCCCCGTCAGGACACCACACCGACATCATGGTTGTCATAGACTATTTCACTAAATTGGCTCACTTTGTTCCACTGCCGGGTGTTCCCACAGCTGCCCATATGGTGAAGCTCTTTATTGGCACCATCTTTGCCTGTCATGGCTTGCCCGAAGCCATAGTCTCTGACCGAGGCCCTCAATTCACCTCACAATACTGGAGAGAAGTCTGCTCCCGTCTTCATGTCAGACATGCCCTCAGCTCGGGATTTCACCCCGAGACCAATGGACACACCGAGCATTTAAATCAAACGCTAGAATGCTACCTGCGTTGTTTTGTTTCCTCAGCTCAGGATAACTGGGTAGATCTCCTTCCTTTGGCCGAGTTCGCTTACAATAATTCACCGCATTCGGCCTTGAAGGTTAGCCCTTTTTTCTATACTTACCGTTTCCATCTGACTTTTGTTCAGGCCTTTTTGCCAACTACTTCACAGATACCTGACGTTGATGCTCTCATCACTGACATTCAGCAAGGCCACCGGTGTGCCTGCCTCACTCTTCAAGTAGCACAGGACCGTATGAAGCGGTTTGCAGATCGCCGGAGGGCGCCTGCTCCATCATATGTGGTTGAGGACCTAGTGTGGTTGGCTTCCAAGTTTTTACCCCGCCACCTGATTCTGTCAAAATTATCTCCCGATATTTTGGGCCTTCTAATGTTCTTCAGTTGGTCGGCTATGCAGCCCAACGTCTTCAGCTCCCTTCTTCTTGGTCCTGTATGCACCCTGTGTTTCATTTGTCCCAGGTCAAGCCTGCCCCCCCGAACCGCTTCCAGCGTGGGGCTAATTCTCGTCCCCCTCCGGTGTCTACTGCTACAGGTCCCGAGTTTGAGGTCTCTGGGATCTGTGACTCCCGCTACCACAGGGGTCACTTTCAATATTTGGTGGACTGGCGAGGTTACTCACTGGTGGATAGGTCTTGGGGACCTGCATCTGGGGTTCATGCGTCCTGCCTTGTTTGTCGAGTCCATCGGCTCCATCCGGACAAGCCCGGCAGGGCAACTCTGCGAGGGGGGCATACTGTTATGACCCCATACAGACGCTGGTCTTGGTTGCGCCACAGGGGTGTGTACTGCATCATTTCTATTCCGAGTTCTTCTCCCAAGATGTCCGCCGCTTTGCCTCCCTTTGCTAGTTCTACCTGCATGCTAGCTTCTGGTGAGAAGCCATCTCGAAGTTTGCTGCTCCCTGCTTATCAGCGTTGGCGGACTGTGGAAAGGCGCATCACTAGTCCAGCTTCTGACACTTCGAAGTATGTGCCTAGGTATTCTTGGAAGCTCTGTACTGTTTTCCCACTTTTCTTCCCAGCTCTTTGTTCTGTTACATTGTGTACTTTACCTTTCGTTCTATCCTGCCAAGACTCTTGCCTCTATTACGTGGCGGATTCGAATGGACATTGCCGACATCACCCTTTCGTCTCCTTCCGCCTTTCTGGCTTTCTGCAGTGACAATCACCTCCGCGAAACGGTAAGCGTTCCCCCACACTGTCGGCTAGCTCCTCTTAGTAATTTTCGGACTTACCGATTCTCCTTTCCCGCTTGCAGCATACTCCTGCTCGCCTGAACGTATCGCAGCAACTGATCCCTGCCATCCACATCAAGGCAGACACAAGCATCAGTTAGGTTAGGATTCGCCCCTGAGCACCTTCTATCCATTCTCTAATCGAATTTCCTACATTAATCAACTGTATCCCTGGTATTTAGTGACCCATTGAGTTGAAGGCAATCCAAGACAACATCCATCAAAGCAACACAGGGGAAATTCCAGAGACATCAGAACACTTCCTGTCTGCTGAATCCAGTAACACATTGCACCCTAATCCAGTGTCCAGGGTTTTCTACCCCAGAGGGTTTCCCTAGGGCCGCTGTCCCCCTTTGTACCTTACAGACTGGGCAAGGGATACAGGGGTCTTGGGGAGATCTCTCAATATCTGCTGCTTCATTTGATACAGGTTAGTGGGTTGCTTTTTTCACCAATTACTTAATCACAAGCAAATTAACATCCATATTACAGTTATCCTTCGTCCCTCACACGCAGGACATTGCCAAGAATTACCACTTCCAACTCTTCCTTCTCAAAGGAATTCTCTCATTTCCCCCAGAAGCTCAATGTTTCCTGAGCCATGGTTCTCTCTAGGCTTGACAATTGCAACAGTCTCCTCATCAATCTACCTTCTTCCACTCTGCGTCCTCCTGCTCTAGAAAGCCTCCACTGGCTCCAGGTTCCTGCACGGATAAAATTGAAATCCCTCTACATCATCCACAAGGATATCTGGGGCCGGGGACCACTCTATCTGCAACTGTCTCTTACCAAATACTCTCCTTATAGTCCTCTACGCTCCTCTGGCACCAACTCTCTATTGTGTAAATCATTTCGCTAAACAGAGAGCAGGAGGCTGCTTGCTTTCCTCAGCTGGTTCCCTCCTCGGGAACAGCCTCCCCCTCCCACAGCGTCTTGAGCAGGACCTTCTGAAGTTCCAAAAACACCTCCAGACTCTCCTCTTTTCCTCCTCCTCCCCTTCCTCCTTCCCCTGCTAATCACACAGTTGCTGTGATTGGTGTCTTGGACATTTATGCATCCTCTAGGCCCCTGACCATTCATACCCAATCTCCCCAGCATCTGTCCTCCTTCAGCACTTGCCTTGGCTCACCTTCCACACTGGAGATTCGCACTTTCCACTCAACGCGTGTCCTGGCGCATAGCACTTACTATACCCTCCACCTCATCTGTGGCTCACCCTCGAGCACAGACAACTCAGCACCTATCCCAGTGCCTTCTTCCTTCCTGCACTTGCATGTTCTGAATACTCACAAGGCATAGTAGATTCGGCCGTCCTTTCCCCCTCTTTATTCTTTTGTATTTAATTGTACTGCTACCCCATGTCCTCTCCCTGCTGCCCTGAGGGCGCTTTGAAACAGAATGTATTTCCTGTATATGCGCCTAGCAAGCAAACAATACATAGATAAATAAACATTAATTCTCACTGCCCTATCTCACCTGGGCCTGATGAAGATCCATAACTTTGGTTTCTGAATTATGCTAAACCCTCAGCCGGGTCTTCATGGTGAGGTCAATGAGATGAGGCACTGGAGAGATAAAAGATGGAGCATGGATTCCCTGAAGTCCCCCACATGAAGCTGAGTGCACACTCCCTTGGCTAGGAAGTGGGATCCAAGGCTGCAGGCATGTGAAGAGAAGAATTCCGACAGTGTAAGAATGTCTATGGAGAGAGTAAGATAGGCATTCCAACAACATTGCTGTCTTCAATATGCTGTATCTCCAGCCCCTTACTCTGGTCTGCCAGCGCTCCTGGGTTCTGCGCAGAATCTAAACAATTAAACCATTTCAAAAGCAGATATGCAGTGTTTATCTAGAGTTACAGGCTGTCCACCTAAAGTTAGGGGGGGCTGTCAGGGCACCACGTGCGAGCGTCCCCAAATGTGATATTCTGTGCAATGAAAGAGCCCCTTCTCCCATAAACAGTGATTTTCACTACAAAAGGACTTAGCATAGGGGATCGGTTGACCTTCTGGAGTAGGGTGGGCTTGACTAATTTTTCTAAATAATTTACATTTGTACACAATTTGGTATGATTTGTGTAATGGGTGTCAAGATTGTGTTTCCGTAGTTTTGAAACTAGTATGAAAGGTACAAAAGGACGTATGGTTTGTTCTTGTGGGCTCCATTTGATCGCCTCGTCATTTTCTGGCTCTGCATGACACTCTGCGGCTTCAGTTTATTGTCTCAAGCTTTACCCTGGTCCCCTTATTGCTGGCCCTTTCTGCATGCATATGTGCAGCCTTCTCTTGGTGCACAGTCCATACCTGGTCTCCAGCATCCTTCATTACCATTTCTACCTTTTGGCAGTCCATGTTCTGCCTTCCTTTGACACACAGGCCATTCATGATCTCTAGGTTTGCCCTTGGCGACCTATTGCTAATCCAGCCCGTCTGCGTACGTGCTGCCTCCTCTTGACGCACAGGGACTCCCTGTACCAAGATACTTGCATAGCTCCCTCAAGTCACCCCTATCCTAACCTTCTATTAGCAAGATACCCACAGAGCTCTGGCAGTTCACCTCTATCACAACCTGCAGTAAGTTATCCCATACCATTACCAAGACCTCCCGCTGAGCTGCTTCAATTTACCTACATCATGATCTTTAGTAGGCACCGGCTTTGCATAAAATCGTATGCCTAATCTTGCTCGACATTTTGTTGGCACTTGGCATTCCTTGCTCCTGGATGATGCATTGGGCTGTTTTAGGGACTTTTGTTTTTATTTTTACATTTATATAGCGCAGAGGCAGCCCAGGGCATCGTGGTGCTGTAACAAGAAGGTGTTCCTAGTTACATGAAAAACATCACTGGGGAAGCAAAACAAGGGAGGCACAAAATACAGCCTGACTGTGGTTCGTGGTTACAGTGAACCTGCTTGCAGTGAGGTAACATAAAAGTAAATTAACAATGGTGTAACATAGTAGTCAAAATGTTTCAGCAGGGCAAGATGGAGGGAGTCCGTGAAGGTGGGACTAGGGCCGAAGATTGGTGTAAGGGGGAATGGTTTAATGAAAGAGAATGGTTTTTAGTGTTTGCCGAAAGGGCATATGTGAGCTCTCAGGCCTGAGTGAGTTGGGTAAGGCATTCCATAGTTTGGGAGCAATGTGAGGGAAGCTGGTGCTGCCTGCTTTGGCCCTTTTTATTGTGGGAATGTACAGCTGGTTGGCGTGATGCGCTCTCTTGGATCTGGGCGAGGTAGCTCTGACAATTTTCTCAGACAGGTAAGGGGGGCTATGAGCGCCAAGCACTTTTGAGTTATGGCTAACGTCTTGATGGTAATCCTTTCTTTGACAGGGAGCCAATGGGCCGCGCGCTGGGCCAGAGAAATGTGATTTCTTTTAGGGATGTTTAACGCCGCTCTGAGTGCATTATTTTGAATGACTTGAAGTTTATTCAAATTTTTAGCCGAGGTGCCTGCTAGAAGGACATTGCAGTAATCTAATCTGTCACCAATGGTGGCTCTAGCAATAGAGATGCAGTTCTGGTTGGACAGGTAGGGTTTAACTGCTTTTATTAGTTTGGTTGTGAAGGATGCAGAGGAGGCGATAGCGCTCACCTGGCGTGACATCGAGAGGGTGGAGCCAAGTACACCCCTAGGGACTTTATTGATGGTGAAACCGAGATGATTGTGTTGTCAATTGTGAAATCACTATATTGTTTACTTAGTTTGTTGAGAGTTTCTTTAGGATCGACTATGAGAATCTCGGTTTTGTCTCCTTTGAGACAGAGCCCATTTGCTGCCATCCAAGCTTGAATGGTGGCGTAGATTTTGTGGAGAGACTTGGCATCTTGGTCATAAGAGCCTGTGAGAGGCATGTGGACCTGAGTGTCGTTGGCATAGTTTGTCTAAGCTATCCAGAGGGAGTCTAGTTTGTCAAAAAGAGGTTTAGTGAATAGATTGTATAATGTGGGTGCCATGCAGGAATCTTGAGGGACACTGCAGTGGATAACAGTTGGTGCTGCACAAGCCTGGTTGGAGAAGACCTTCATGGCTCTCCCTTCCAGGAAGGAAGTAATCCAGGTGGAGGCTGCTGAAGAGAATTCAGCTACGTTGGTGAGGTGTCTATTGAGAGTCTTGTGGTCCATAAGATCGAAACGCAGCAGAGAGATGGCAGCAAATGGAATCTCCCTACATTGCGTGGGACGGTACAACATCCTTTCAACGCCTGCCTGTTCATCCCCAGGCTTTTTAATGTGCACATTCCATCGAATGTGCTCACCGAATTCTTGAGGGGGGGTGGGAAAGGGAAGATAAGGGTTTGGGCGTGTGGGCAATAGCAAAAAATAAGGGTAGGAGGGGAGCTTGGGGGGGAACCCCCCCCCAAAAAAAAAAAATGAGCACACTCGATTGAATGTGCATGTTAAAAAGCCTGGGGATGAACAGACAGGCGATGAAATGACATGGAACCGCGTGGGACAATCCCATTGGAGGCTTCAGTCCTGCCTTTGTTCCACCTGGGCTGTGGTAGGGTGGAATTCCGATCCTCTAAGATTTGCAATACCATTCACATGGGATAGGGGCTAAACAGGACAGTCTCATAAATGCCATTTTATGCAATGTGCAGGGCATTAATCACTTAATTGAAGCTAGGAAGGTGATGTTTCATACGCACAGGCATAAAGTAACCTAGCCTTTCCACAGAAAACTCACCATTCAATACGGGACAACACACACTGTATATTTAAATGGGATTACCATCCCTATTTAACTTAATTTTCCACTTATGCCACAGTGTCCCTATTTTGATACATTAGTTCTTGGGTTATAAGGTTCACAAAGTTCTGCAGGATGGTAAGGTGGGGCTCTTATTGTGTGTGGTGCAGATGGCTGCCAAAACTTCAGTTTCGTGTGTATGCCCCAACTGTGACTTCCAAGACTTTTATGGGTGGGTTTCAAATGGTCTAATGAACTTTCTGAATACTATAATTGCGTGGCGTTGGGAGTCTTCGAAACTATCCTTGATACTGTTTTGGATGAGTTCAGTATTACGATCCAAAGCCATTCTAAATTTGCAAGGTTTATTAGTTTACCAAAAGATTGTTATTGCAATGAAGCATTTTAATTGTACTTGGACAATTTGTATGGCCCGATTCCTGAAATTATCGCAGGGTACTGGTGAATACACAGATTCATTAATTAACAAGTTGTCATGGTTTATTACACGTCACAAGCAAGTCAGGGATCTCCTTCTCCTACAATGAATGTGGCGCACAATAAAACACTTTGATTTGTATACTTCAGGTCCTTTTTTGATAAGGCCTCCAACCCGTCTCACACACAACCCCAACAAATACCCAGTGCCCCTATGGACTAGGAACCAGGCCAGTGTGTATTAATATGATTTTTATTAATATATTTATTAAAATCAAATTAGAACCAACAGATTACATCAGCCACCAATGTTGTGGCTACGCAAAAACGCAATCGGCCTCATTTCGACCCTGGCGGCCATTCATACCAGACCGCCACATTACGAGTTTGCTCACGGGTGGCGGTATGCACGTCTGGTCTGGCCAGACGTGCATACCGGCACCCGCGAGCAGACCAGGATGATTACAACGGACCCGTCATTTACGGGTCCGTTGTTAGCATCCTCCCCATTCCCATTGAGCCCTATGGGGGCTCAAATGGGAATGGGGACGTACCGGGTCCTGGTCCCGAAAATGGGAATTACCGGGCCCGCAAAAGTCAGAATGGCCCGGTAATTCCCTTTTTTTCGGGACCCGGACATGAGTTTGGAGGTAGCCATGCCGGTAATAAGGGGGAAATTGTTTTGTGTGTGTGTGATGCTCACAGAAACAATATGGGAGACAGAAAGGAAAAGGGAAAATTTGTTTGGCACAGCACAATGGGAAAATGGGTTTTAAAATTATTTATCACAACTGCTGTGGGAAAGAATAGGAAGAAGGGAATTCGGTCTGCTTATACTTAGTAAAACAGGCAGGGCTTTAGAGAATACTAGTCAGCACACAAGGGGAAAATCGGATTTTGGAAGACTTAATCACAACAACATTAAAGAGGAGAAAGGGATGCAAGGGAGAAAATTTGTTTTGCCACACTTGACAATAACACACAGGGATTTAGGTTTATGATCAGAACAGAATGGGAAAACCGATTTTGGGATGTTTAGCACAAATACAACGGGGAAAGAAAATGCACATGGGAATTGGTTTTTTACCTTACACTGCACAGAAGGGGAAAATCGATTTTTAGGGGGTTTAGCACAATTTCAAGGTGAGAAATAAATGCAAATAGAAATTCGTTTTACCTTACACTGGGAAAATCAGAACAATTTAATTTTTCACCTCACAATGGGACACACATGGTCACCTCATGGGATTAGTGGGACAAGTCCTGCTCTCAGGCGGGCAGACTTAGTTATAGTGCAAATGACCTCACAGACATGTCATAGTTCCCACAGAAGGGATTGGTTAATGCTCCAGTACCCCACTCCCACCTGTGTGCTGATAGTTCCAGAAAATGTGGGAGTGCTTCGGGACACCAGGGGAGGAGAGCACTTCATCATCTCACTCAACGGGTGGGCTTGGTCATGTTTTTGCACTTAAATCTCACTACCTTGCAAGCACCCTTAACGTCCACATTTTGAGAGATATTAATGCATTCTTGAAAACTACATTTCCCCTCCTAGTCCACTGACACTACTCAAGAGTCTGTGGATCATTCTTGTGAAAAGCTACTGTTTTTCTTTGTTTACTCCGAGGTCATATCATTGAAAAATGTGACCCTTTATGGGCGCAATACTGATAATCTTTTACATGCTTTATCAATTTTTCGCAACACTGGTAAACACAATGAGGCCCTAATCACATTTTCCTGAATAACTTTAGTTGTGTTTACCTCACAAAAATCGTTTTGGGATGACCAGAAGGAGTTAACTGTCACCTCTCCCTAAATCCTACAATGACTATTGTGCAATAAATATTGTCAATTTTACACGATAAATACATTTCTCCCCTTTTAAACAATGGGCAGGCAAACCACTCCTTGCCTCTGTCCCCCACACTTGCTCTCCCAGTTTCAATGTCCCTGTTCATGCCTGTGACGTCAAGAGAGGGTTATGTTTTTATATTAGCTCAGCCCTTCAAGAGCTGATGAGCACTAATACACTTTTTATTCCGTCCTGTGTGACCCGGGGTCATAAAGGCTGGGGAACAGACCTGTCTTTATCTTGTCCACCCTGTGGATTTGAACTCAACAGTATATTTCAGTTGTATTTTTAAGGGAAGGCACTGAGGTTTGAAGTTGCAGGCCCAGATCTCCAGGACAATGGGGACCCTGGAATTCAGTTTCACATCTTGAGCAAAGAGAAAAAAACAAATGGCAAGCAGCACAGGGCCTTTCAAATTCAGCCTTACAATGCCTTTTAACTTCACATTTTACTTTAAAATGAACTCTTGGAAGGTACGCAGTTTCAACATGTATAAGTGTCACTACAAAGTTGTCCACTGAATACAGTGGTTAAATTAGGGCATCATAATAACACTTTTAGTGGCTTTGGTGAACATTTTGATTTGCAAATAGTCACTTTGGAGGAAATACGAAAGGACATTTTCTTTAGTTCACACATGAGAGAAACTTCATTTCACTGCAGCTGCTTGAAACATAATCTTGGCATTTTCCTTTGAGATACTGTGCACTGTGGTTCTGTGTACGGTGGTTTCATGGAATATCAATTTTCCATTTTTCCATTATCCAACTCTTCATAAATTAGTCAAACTATCCTTGCCATGTGTCTTTTGCGTCCTTGTGAAAGGCAGTTGGCATCATTCTATATTTTGCAAATTTCCTTTCCTTTTGATTTGAATGTACAATGCCTTATGTTTCACATTATTTCAGGGCAAGCCCTTTACTTAGGGGCATGTCCCCCCATGACTCTGGCCTCTTTATTCATGGCATCTGGGGCTATTTCACCCACAGAATCTCCCCTCCTGGCTCTTTGATGTCTTTCACAGAGAAGAGCAAGAAGAGAGTGGGGTGTCCATATCATGGTGGCCTGGGTTTCTCCCAGGGATTTTGTTTAGAGCACGTCTTCTCTTTTCCTGGTCCTGATGGAGTGGTGCTCTGGTCGGTCCTCCACTCTTTTCAGATTTTAAATTTTCCGTTAGGTTTTTGTCATGTGGGCTTCTCCCATTGCGGCGGCTCCTCCTCTGGCCTGTAGCCGTAAGGAGTTATTTAATCTGCCAAGAAGAAAGGAGAGATTAAGTATTTCATACAATGCTATTTTGCCATGTAGGGATGTGAAAGATGACAACAAAAGAACAAGAGACACATCACGGTATCTAACATACCAACATTTTTTTACTTGCCAATCATTCGCAATCACGTCAAAACAAGGATAATTGTTCTACTCCCTGCAAATGTATTATTTTCTTCATCCGGGTTCCAATTATTTTACCTTTACTCTTCAGATGGTTCTTGGGCTCTACCCTCACTGGGTTCTTCAATCAGTCGCAAGTTCTGCCTGGGATGACAGCTCTTCAACTGATTGTTGTGAGCCCATTTCTCTTTGGTTTGTTCTCCTTTAAGGATGCAGATCTTATAGGCGGCAGGTGAGATTTTATCTACAATTTCAAAGGTGCTGTGCCAGGAGGGGAAGAACCTCCGTTCTTTGGTCTGGTTCCTTTAAAAATACTTGGTACTCTTTCTTGGTTGTCTTTAAGTCGTAGTGGGTTTTCATCCCCTCTGCCGACTTTTCTAGATTTCGCTGAGCATAAGCATAAGTGTGCTGAAGGTGTTTTCACAGATTCTCAATGTATTCATGGGTCGTAGACGCATTGATCAGGGCCTGCTCTTGAGTTCTGTAGAGAAGATGCTGAGGTAGCACAATTTTTCGTCCAGTCATGAGCTCAAATAGTGACATTTTTATCGCAGAAGATGGGGTAGACTGATGGCCATCAGGACAAGCGGTAATCAGATGTACCAATTAGGTCCAGAGTCTGCCACAAACTTCTTTAGAATGCCAACAATCGTTTTATTGTACCACTCATCTCCCTCACTTGAGGCTTGGCGTTAGGCAATATGGAGTTTTCTCTTTGCCCTGAGTATCTCCCACATCTTTGTCATCATCTCACTGGTGAAGTGACTTCCTCAGTCCAACTCAATCCTTTGGGGAAGGCCAAAACACGAGAAGATGTGATTGATCATCAGGGCAGTTGATGTTTCTGCCTTGCAATTTGGGGCCGGGAGACATTCCACCCACTTGGTAAACAAGCATATCACTGTTAGCACTTACTTGTTTCCTCTAGAGGAGCGAATCATGGCCCAGATAAAATCTACTTGCAAAACAGACTAAGGCAGTGTCATACCCTGTATCTGTAGGGGAGCTCTGTGTGTGAGGGAACTTGGCTGAAATTGAGCACACACATAACACCCCATCAAGTATTGGTTGAGGTCCTGACCCATGTGTGGCCAATACGCGACCTCTCGCATGATTTCCAATGTTGTATGAAACCCCCTATGACCGGCTGTGGCTGCGTCCTGGGCGTGACTTAACATTAGACTTTGGAATGAGGTTGGTACCACCCACTAGTGACATCCAGAGATGGATCTCTGTACCAACAAACCTTCTAGGATTCTGAACATTTTGGAAAACTTCATCAACACCCAGAGATCCTCTTTCCCGACATAGTCGGATTCTGTCAGAGGAAAATTCAATGCGTCTTCAATGTGTTGATAACATTTCCCAATAATCGCATCCCCTTTTTGTGCCATAATCAAATCAGCATCTGAGGTTCCTTACTCCACTGGGCAGTTGAGAGTTTGTTTTGGGCATGTGTTTGGGACCTGGTGACAGCCGCAACCTAGATTTCCCCCACTCAATCTCTATCAGATCCCCGTGGATGGCTCTGGTTTTTGCACACTGGTCAGCCAAGTAATTTCCAGTTTTGTATGGGCCCTCTATTCTGGAGTGACCTTTTTATCTTTTTCCAGTAGATGGTCATCTCATTAGAGGTGACCAGATAATTGATGGCTTGCATTAATTTCCAACGCTTGAGCGGTTTGTTATTTGCACACAGCATGCCTCAATCTTTCCAAATAATCAGGTGCTCCACAAACCCATTCCTGACATAATCTGAATCAGTGATTATGGGCAGTTCTTGGAGTTGGTGTTGCACAGCTGTGAGGAGGGCTTGATGAACCGCCATCAACTTTGCCACCTAACTACTTTGGGGACCGATCTTGTACCCAGCAGAGGGCTCTGGGGCATCATTCACCCAGGCATTCCCAACGCCAGCCACTAGTTTCTTTTTCCCGTTGTTATCGCCATGGTAGGAGCACCCATCCACATAAACTGTGGGTATCCCCTGGCATGTGTCTTCCTCATAGACGTTGTGCGAGGAAGTCAGGTACACCTCCATGTTGTCTTTGGTTTTTAGACTTTCGTCGTCGAGACAGTTTTCTTGAGCACAATCATGCAAGTCAGCCAAACGTTGCACAAGGGGACTCTTCTTGTTTTGGCCATATCTGAACTCCACAAGAAATCCTTGCATGGACAGAATCCAGGAAATAATTCTAGAATTACTCACGTTCCCTGTTTGGATTCGGTCACTTTGGAGATATTGCAAGGGCTGGTGAGGAGTCTCGACAATTATGTGCTCCTCCTGGATGTACAGCGTTAATTCTTCAATGCCCACACCTTTGCCAGAGTGCCTTCTCACAATTGTTGAATTTTTCATCCACAGAGGACAAAGTCTTGCTTGCATACGAGGTTACTTTGTTGACCTTGTCGTGCTTTTGGTATAATACTGCTGTTAAGCAAGTATTTAAGAACCCCCGTCTCCAAGAAGAACTCCTTGTTTTTTATGGGCTAAGCCAAATAAGGCACTTGGGAAAGGTTTCTCTTCAGTTGTTTTACTCCCTTGGCTTGCTCTCGACCCCACCCTCACTTGAACCCAGCCTTTAGTAAATGAACCAAGGGTCTTGTGACCTCTGTAAAGTCCTCTATGAACTTTCTCCTATAATTAGTAAGTCCAAGAAGGTTTCTTGGTTCATGCAGAGTCGTAGGGTTTTTTAATTTCAATAGGGCTTCCACCTTTTTCACCTGAGGACTGAGACCCTCATGGGTGATTTCATGTCCTAGGAAGTTCACACAGGTTTTACACCACTGCGCCTTCTGGAAGGACAGTTTTGCTCCGGCTTTCTTTGACTGGGTCAGAACATAGCGTATTTCAGCGATGTGTTCCTCCAAAGTTGAGCTTTTGAGTAAAACATCATCTACATAGGCCAGGGTTCCCCTTTCACCCAAGTCGGGCATAGCCTTATGCAGAAAGATATTAAATTCATTGCCAGAGTTTATGTATCCAAAGGGGGTTTGGGTCCACATGTATTGCTGCCCCCCGAAGGTAAAGACAAGCTCGTACTGGCCTTCCCTACTCACGGGTACTGTCCAGTAACCGTTGGGCAGGTCAATGATGGTATACACCTTTGACCCTTAGATCTGGGCCAGTCCCTGATCGATGTGGGGAAGGGGCCATCAGGACATGTGGACCCATTTATTTAACTCCCTAAGGTCTGCACAAAGTCTCCATTGCCCATTGGGTCTGCGTATCCCAAGTACCGGGTTATTAAAGGTACTGTGGACAGCACGAATTATCCCACGGGATTCTAAATTCTTTATAATCTCTGTGAGTGACTCCATAGACGCGAGAGGCAACCAGTATTGCATTACAAACACGGGGGCTATCCCATGGTCTGTTGGTTTGGAGGTGGAATGTATCTTGGTGCGACCACAGTCATACGAGTCCACGGCAATGATCTCTTGAAAATCCCAAAACACCTGTTTCAGCTTCTGCTTTTGCTCCTCGGTCTCAAAGGCATCAGTGAGGTTAATTTGTTCCTCAACCATCTGCCTGAAGCTTGGAAATCCCTCTGGTTTTGCAATTTCGGAGGTATCCTCCAGCTGAGTGGAGAGATCTCTTTTCATGATGTTGACCTGGACAGGAGGTTTCAAGGAGGGAAGGTAGTCACTGTTGACTTGAAATACCACTTCATGCTTCCTCATGTCACAGGTTACCTCTTCACACCATAAGGGCAGGAAGAGTACACCAAGAAATTCCCCCCTTGCCGGATGAAAATCTTTTCTGGAGGTATATCGTCATCACATTGGTAACAGTCATTTGGAATTGGTCCTATAATCTCATTCCCTAAGTAAATGGAAAAATGTTGGGCATCAACCGCCATTCCAATAAAGGTGTCTGCGCCCCGAGTGATACTTCTTGGGTCGTTGTTATCCACCAATCTTCAAATGGTGTTGTGTTCTATGTCAACTAGTGGTGTTGGGTTCAAATACAACCCTTGCTGTTGGAGGTGATAATTAAAATATATATAAGTGTCCTGGTTTTTTGGGTTCTGTCCTCGATTAATTTTTAGGGGAATTGTGAATTGTAGTACCTGTCCTGGGATGGTGACCTCTTCTCCCGTTTGAACTTCAACTGCATACGGCAGCAATTGGGCTGACCAAAATGCTTTCTCAGGGTTGTCGTAGCCCATGGGGTTACCCCCCAGTCAGGACCAGGCTTTGTAATCAATTAGGCCCTAATTAATTGCGAATCGATTGAGAATGTCACTGCCAAAGTAAAAAACAGAGGCGACATCTCTCACAACCCATAAATTATGTTTTATGCTTTTGTCGCCAATGGACATTTTTAGCATGCACTTGCTAGGCAGCAGATGTTTGGAATTTGGAGTTTCCAGGCCCATTTCCCACTTATAAATCAACTTAAATGTGGGAATGGTCTGATCTTTTGGGAGTTTCCTGAATAAGGCTTTGCTGATGAAGCTTTTCCCATTATTCAGGCATGCTCTGGCAAGAACAGGCTCCTCCCCCCTCATTTACCTGAATAGGGAGAAATAACTGTTCACCCTTTTTCTGGATGTCAGCCAAACTTTGAGCTGGTTTTTCATCATCTTTTGTGAGGGGATTTGGGTTTTCTTCAGATTGTGGATCGGTATAAAATTTCAGGGTATTTCCTTGAGGGTGAAATGCCACATAAAACTGGGAGGAAGGTTGATTTTCAAAAATGGAGAAGGGTTCCCATCATCAGTTTGCTCTCCTACAGAGATGACAGTGATGTCAGGGACTTGATTGTTCCGAAAGTGGAATTTGATTCGGTCAGACAGCTGTTCAATCATGTGGCATGTGCCATTTAAATTCACGTAATTCGTGCTTTTTTCAGTTTGTTTGGCCGGTTAGTCTGAGTCCAGAGGACCTTGTTCATGCAGTCAATGAGGGGTGATAACCTCCGGAGGAGGTAATTCCCCAGTAGACAAGGTGTGCCCTCTGGAGTGACTATTATTACCAGGTGTTTAACCCTATATCGCCCAATTTTGATCTCCAGATCCGCAATCTCCTCAACGGAAATGTCATTTCCATCAATGTTTTGGAGTTGTCCAGGAAGAGGTTTGAGGGGAATTTGGTGACTCTCCCCCTTCCTGAATTCATTTGGTCAAATGCCTTTTTGGACAGGAGGGTGGCTTGGGATCCAGTATCCACCAGCGCTGAAAATGCACATTGGCTTTGTACCTTGATGGAGGCATAAAATCAGCATTTTGAACCAGCTTGGCAGTTCATTTCTTTATGTTGAACACTGTGTTATCTTGGACAATTTTCTTTGTCGGAGTCTGGGAATCTGTAAAGAAAATGTGGACCCCCAGTTATTTGTGGGTTTTGGAGATCCTCTTTCCCTGTGATTCTTTGCTTTGCCCCTTTTCCTGGAGACTGTCACTTGAACCGGTTTGGTGGGAGGATCCCTCAATGATGGTAGAGTCATCTGGGTGACATGGTTGGGGTTCAGGGATTGGTGGTTCTGCGTCTGTTTCCATACTTACCCAGTATGGGTACCCATTTTTCCTTGGGAGGAATCCCCCATCCCTGAAGGATAAGATGTTCTTCCCTGAATCCTCCAGGGATTCTTCCCCTTCAAACAGGATGACGCAGACTTCCTCCACAAAATGGGTTTTCTTTGGCCCTTGGTTTCTCCTACTTACCGTCTGTTCCCTAGGTTGCAGCTGTTCGGGGTTAGGAGATTTGGGTTCAGGTTCAGAGGTTTCTAGGGTTTTTTCTCGGGTAAGGAAGGAGGTTTCCGATAGGGCTTTGCATCCCCCTTGCCCCTGGGCCTCCTCCTCTGGAACCTGTTGATTGTCGGGGTTTTCTCCTGTCATTGCTCTGGGGCGCTAGACCCGGATGTTGAGCTGTTCTGGGCCGCCATGTTCATTTGAGGGCCCTGCTGAGCCCTAAACATGCGACCGAGATCTTGGGTCAGGCTTTGGACCTGGCACTCCTGTTGCAACATTGTTTCTTCTTGGTATGGAGCTCTGGAGTCATACCTTTGGTGCTCTCGTGAAGGGTCGCTGTCCTTTCTCGCAGAGTAGCTCAAGTATTGCGGGTTCCCTGATAGCCCTCCATCCTTGGTCCCCCTTCTCCCTGGTTTGGGGTCCTAGAGTACTGAAAGCAGGGAGAGAGAGGAGGATTGTTCTGGAAGTTGGGGTTTGGAGCGTAACTGGGAAAGAAACTCAAGTTGGAGGGTGCAATATTTCTTCCCTCTTGAGGGATGTTTTGAGGGAAGTTTTGAGGGAAGCTTCCTGGGGCCGCACTTACCTCATTGGACCCCCCCCTTGTGCCGGGGGAGTCGATACATACCCCAAGATGGGTCTGTTACCCTTGTAGCTCGGGCTAATATAGGTGGCAGGGTCAGGTGAAGAGTTGGTTAGATACCCTGCCTGGCTACCACCCGATTGGGATTGATCAGAGGGTCTCCTCTGCCTCTCATTTGGCTTATTAGAGGGAGGAGTATTTTTAGGCCCCCCCATTTCTAAATCCAAAATTAGGGTATGCTTCACCTGCGCCACCTTTGCAGCACTCCAGCAGGAGTGGTTGATGGTTTGGGATTTGTGGGGTTATTTTTGTTTTAGGACGGCTTTTGGACTTCATAAATCCGGGTAGCCTGTTCTATTACCCAATCCAGGGTCCTTTGCTCATGGAAGTCCCTTACCAATTGGGTCATGATATACTTAGGGAGGGCATGAAAATAAGTATTAATTAACTCCCTGCTGTTTGTGCGCCCCAATCTAGAGGTCTGGGCAAATGCTGCTTCAGTTCTTGCACAAACTCTCTAGGTGCCTTGTCTTCTCCACACTGCAGGTTGTAGGCCTCCTGAGGGTTCCTGTGCACAGAAAAGTGTTTCAAGATGGCTGCCTTGTAGGTCGACCATCTTTGGTGGTCTTGATCCTCCAGCCCATCAAAGAAGCTGGAGTATTCCGCGGAGAATGTCCATTTGACAAACTCCATGGAACTGTGATCATTTTTATTGCCAAATTACGTCATCATCTGGTCATACAGCTCCAGATGATCCCATACTGAATATTTAGCATTTTTGTGGTAGGGATTCTTGAAGCTTCTGATGGCTTTGATTTGCCGAATTGGATCTTTGACAAGAGCTCTCTTTTGTTTGGCAGCCTTGTTTTTCTGATGCACCTGAGTCCACTCACCCTCTGACTCAGAGCTGCTGCTATTGGGGGTTCACTCCCTGTCCTCTAGGCACTCCCTGCCTCCCTGAGACAGAATGAGAGGGTCTGGTCTCTTCTTCCCTGTGGTACTGTGGGCTCTCTGGGTCACTTCCCTTGGGCTCCCCCTTTCGCACAGGGGAGTACTCATCTTGCGGCTCCCTTCTTTTGGGTGTGGTGCAGAACTCCCCCACCTCCCTGAGTGGGTGAAGGTTCTCAAAATACTCTTTTGAGGCCTGAACTCTGATTCTTCTCTGTCTGCAAAGCGGACCAAGTGGTCCCTTTGTAATTGATGTTTCTGCCAGTTTAACTCCCTGATCCTCTCATCATAGGAGCCCTCCTGGTCAGAAGTGTCTGCTAGTGTATTTTTAAATCTGGATAAAGATGAATATCCATCAAGATCTGCTAAGGACTGGCCTTCCGGCTCAGTTATACTAGGCCTGATTGAGTCCAGCTGCCTCATGTTTCCCTGTTCTTGCAATTTGGTAGGCATTAAGTAAGTTAGCAGCGCCCTGTGCATGTAATGTAGTAAGTTGGCTTGAGACCCTTGGCAAGGAGGTCATCACACCGTGGTCAGGGGTTGCCGTTCGATACTCTAACAGTTCGGGTGCCTTAAAGCCTGTTTGTATCTAGCCATTTCCTTCTCTACTCTCTCAGATGTATCTTTCTCAGCCCCTATCTCTTGTTGCTATATAGAGGCCTGAGTTTTAAGCTCTGCTATCAGGGCTCGAGTAGCTTCTATTACTTTGCTTTGTGCCACTACTTGGCTGCTGAGTCCATTGTTCTCCTCACAAAGGGACTAATGTTCCGTCTGTGAGGCCTGTATTATCTGGGAAACCTCAGACCTCTTCTTTTTCAGTAGACTAATCTCCTCACTTTGTGCATTTTTGGTCTGTGTTGCCTGCTCTAGGTCAAATTCTACTTGTCCCACTTGTCCCATTAATTTTTCATTTTCTACTTTCATGTCAGTCAGTTTGTGAAAATATGACTCGCTCTTCTCCATGTGTTTCTTTAACTGGCTCACTTTGTGACACAGGGCACAATTTGCTATTCCTTTTGCTGAGGTGATCTCTCTGTCATTTCATAGCGCTCAGATTCTGGCGCTCCTTAACAATTTTAGCCTGGGAATGGACCTTCCTTATGGTCAACTGGCTATTCTCCTCTTTCAATTGCTTAATCTGCATTTGAAATTCATACATGTCCTCTAAGCAGGCTCTATTGTGCACCACTTGTTGACTCAATTTTAGTTGATGCTCTCTCAGGTTCTCTACCCCCTTCTTGACATTCCTCTCTCAGTGAAGAAGATTGGGACGCTCTCTCTAAATTCATTTGCTGCTGTGCCGCTAATTCATCTTTCAGCTGCTGGATAATATCTTCTAATTTCAATTCAGAATGTTGACTCTGTTGCACTTTCTCCTCTACTTGCTTCAACTCTCTCTGTGCTAGATCCAAAAGCTCAGATTGTTTTTTCACAGAGGCTACACTCTCCGGGTATCTTTCTTCCATGATCACCATATGGAAGTACATATATGCTGTGAGCTCAGCCATTTTAATGTGCTCATCTCTGGTGGTCTGTGTCACATAAAGTCTAACAAGGCCCGATGTAACAGGCCATTATCTTGCCACATATCCACATTTATAGAGGTAACCTCCTGTATCATCCTAGATTGCCACGCTTCATTACCCTATTCTACCCATTCACCTTTAATGAACAATTTGGATAGAAGGTGCTTTCTGCCCATTTTAATTTCTACAGTGCTCATTATGAAATGTGTTCTGCACCTAATAGGTTCTGTATGCAAGGGAAAATCTCAACCCTGCTCCTGCTTAGTTTGTATTCACAATATTTTATTTACACACAGCCCTGAAACCCAGGGTACAGGTTTGGATGGCACCTTCACAATGCAGCCCAGCTTTCTACCCACTAAATGTAACAATACCTTCAATACTAGTTTGCTCTGATGCGCTGTCACAAGTGAAAACACTTAATCAATCCCGGACGAGCCCCCAATTCTGTCACGGTTTATTACACGGCACACACAAGTCAGGGATCTCCTTCCCCTACAATGAATGTGGCGCACAATAAAAACACTTTGATTTCTATACTTCAGGTACTTTTTTGATAAGGGCTCCAACCCGTCTTGCACACAACCCCAACAAATACCCACTGTCCCAATGGACTAGGAACCAGGACGTTGTGTATTAATAAGATTTTTATTAATATATTTATTAAAATCAAATTAGAACCAACAGATTACATCAGCCCCCAATGTTGTGGTAACACAAAAACGCAATGACTTCTGTAAAGAGACCAGGTTGAGATATACTGTCACAAATACTTCTTTTAAAAACAGAAGAAAACAATTCAACACACTCTGATAGCATAATGGTTAAGCACTCCCCCAGCAACGCTCCCCCCCACCTCCCCAAACATCAATTGGGCTTAATTCCTTTGGATGAAAGGCAATGGCAGGGAGTAGGAATGCAGGGAGAAATCATTTTTTGTGTAATGCTCACAGAAACAATATGGGGGACAGAAAGGAAAAGGGAAAATGTGTTTGGCACAGCACAATGGGAACATTGGGTTTTAAATTATTTATCACAACTGCTATGGGAAAGAATAGAAAGGAAGAGAATTTGGTCCGCTTATACTTATACAGGCAGGCCTTTAGAGAATACTAGTCAGCACACAAGGGGAAAATCGGATTTTGGAAGACTTAATCACAACAGCATTAAAGAGGAGACAGGGCTTTTTGAAGTGAATTCTTTTGGCAAATCTTTAGGACTATACCGGCTTACAAAACACTGGGAAAAGTTTGTTGATTTCGAATTCCACCAATACAGATCCTGTGGATTCAATGGGGGAATTAATGTATTTACTTTGATAAATATGCTAAGGATCTACTCAGGCAAATGGGGATTCTGCAATAGGGAAAGGACTGAAATACAGACAAACAGGGGATTTGGCAATGGGAAATTATCTAAGGCAATGCTACAAGAATACAGGGTCTACACACTCTATGAGTTTTGGGGTTTAGTTCTACTTACAGGAGAGGTTTGGACTGAACATCAGGGAGCGGCAGAGCACTGCTGATAGAGCAAAAGGGGCCAGTCAAGGCCTCTGCTAAGTCCTCTACGGGGTCCCAAGTCAGCTTTTCAATCTCCTGGCTCCTCTGCAAGATTTAGGCCTCTCACTGCTGGGATGCTTTTCCAGATTTTGGCAGTAGATCACCTCATTGGATTAGTGGGCAAATCCTGCTCTGAGATGGGCAGACTTAGTTGTAGTGCAAATGGCATCGCTAACTTGTCATACGTCTCACAGAAAGGATTGGTTAATGCTCCAGTACCCCACTCCCACCTATGTTCTGATAGGTCCAGAAAATGTGGGAGTGCTTTTGTACACCCGGGGAGGAGAACATTTCATCATCTCATCTGGACAGGTGGGCGTGGTCATGTTTTTGTACTTAACATCTCACTACCTTGCAAGTACCCTTAACTTCCACATTTTGACAGATATGAATGCATTTTTTAATGCTACATTTCGCTGCGAGTCCACTGACACTACTCAGGAGTCTGTAGATCATTCCTGTGCAGAGCTACAGTTTTTCTTCATTTACTCCGGGTTCATAACATTGAAAAACATGCTCCTTTATGGGTGCAATACTGATCATCTTTTACATGCTTTATCAATTTTTCGCATCACTGGTAAACACAATAAGGCCCACATCACATTTTCCTGAATAACTTTAGTTGTGTTTACCTCACAATAATTGTTTTGGGATGTCCATAAGGGGTTAACTATCACCTTTCCAGAAATCTTACGACGACTATTGTGCAATAAATATTGTAAATTTTACACGATAAAAACCTTTCTCCCCTATTAAACAGTGGGCAGCCAAACCACTCCTTGCTCTGGCCCCCACCCTTGCTCTCCCAGTTTCAATTTCCCTGCTCATGCCTGCGATGTCAAGAGAGGGTTCTGTGTTTAGATTAGTTCAGTCCTTCAAGAGCTGATGAGCACTAATGCACTTTTTATTGCAGCCTGTGTGAACAAGGTCATAAAGGCAGGGGAACAGACCTGTCTTTATCTTGTCCACCCTGTGGGTTTGATCTAAACAGTATCTTTAAGTTGTATTTTTAAGGGAAGGCACTGAGGTTTGAAGTTGCAGGCCCAGATCTCCAGGACAACGGGACCCTGGAATGCAGTTCACATCTTGAGCAAAGAGAAAAAACAAAATGATAGCAGCACAGGGTCTTTCAAACTCCGCTGTACATTGCCTTTTAACTTCACATTTTACTTTAAAATGAACTCTTGGAAGGCACACAGTTTCAACATGTATAAGTGTCACTACAAAGTTTTCCCCTGCGTACAGTGGTTAAATGAGGGCATCATAATCACACTTTTAGTGGCTTTGGTGAACATTTAGTTTTGAAGATAGTCACTTTGGAGGAACCACGAAAGGCCATTTTCTTTAGTTCACACATGAGAGAAACTTCATTTTACTGCAGCTACTTGAAACATAATCTTGGCATTTTCCGTTGAGATACTGTGCACAGTGGTTCTGTGCACAGTGGTTTCATGGAATATCATTCCAGCGCTTCATAGATTAGTCAAACTATCCTTGCCTTGTTTCTTTTGCTTCTTTGCGAAAGTCAGTTGGCATCTTTCCATATTTTGCAATGTAGCACATTTCCTTTGTTTCTGATTTGAATGTACAATGCCTTCAGGGCAAGCCTTTTAATTAGGGGCATGTCCCTCCATGACTCTGGCCTCTCTATTCGTGGCATCCGGAGCTATTTCAACCCACAAATTACATACACTTGTTACAACATAAGAAGGATTGCTTGGGGATAGTCAGGTCTGGTTTTGTAGAAGCCAAGAAATTACGAGATCAAACTAACCCACATTGAGATGTTATCCAATTAACTCTCATTCTTGTCTCATTGGTTAATGGTTTGCTTGTAAATTAATTTAGGAATCTGCCACCAGTAGGTTCTAATATACAATTCAGGCAACATTGACCTACCAAAAACATAGACAGTGCGGCTGTCAATTTTCCAATCTGCCCAAAAAGATGTAATAGACTTAACTGATTGCCCGTGAATAACTGAAAGAACCTCCGCCCATAAACACTGGAACCCTCGACACATTTAGAACCGTTTACTATTATACCCATAGGTTGTAAGAGTATGGGCTCCGATTTAATTCAAGTTTCAATGCTTTCCTGGAATATTTGTGGCCTGGGGAGTACAATTCAAAATGGGGATTAGCATGAATTTATTGAATATGCACAAGTCATTTGTTTTCAAGAGACCTGGGTTTTAGAACCCATCTTTAAGCCAGGTTACCAAACTTTCTCCCACTGACAAAAGCTGCTAAAAAAAACAGTACGAGCCCTATTAATCTGGATTCCTTCCTCTCTGGAAGAAAATTTTAAAATTGTAGACGTTAACTACCCTAACCTACAGGTGATTATTCTTTTGTTCAACAGGGTTCTTACACTGTACTTAGGGGCTGATTCATGGAATATTGTGTGTGGAAAATCAAGACTTTTTGCATCAATTTTCCTGCATAACCCCCATTCGTCGATTCATGGAATCGACTTTACCATTCCTCTACTTTTTTCTCTTTATGTGGGACTTTTCTATGTAGGTCTGTATGTACAGGCCTCTCCAAAGATAGAACCAGATTACCCGAGAGGGCTTTAGGGAATAGATGGGCAGACTGAAAGGAGGAGCCTATTTGTCAGTGATGCCTGAAGCTGGTGGACGTGTATTCATGTCCACGGGCTTTGAAAGACAAACCAAAATAAGTACAATAATCCCAGAGCATTTAGGCACATTTTCCAAGATGTATTAAGTACCACTTAAATAATTTTGAGGAATCCCTGTTTACAAGCTATGTCGTTGAAACAGGGAATGTAGTACAAGTGTATGTGCTTTGGGTTTGATTACTCAAATTGAAACTCTGAGATGTTCACCTTAACTAGTTTTATCTTCAGCAATGTGGAATCACCGGAGTCCTTGTACATGATTAAATGAAATGTGTAATCACAAGCATTTGTTATTAGTGTCTAACATAATCAATAAAGTAATTAAAATCTATTCCTTAAGGAACGCATTGAATGAAGGTGTTGTGAGGGTGAACCTGATTCCTAGAGAATAGTGGAAAACGTAGGTGCTGCTGACTGTGCATTCCAAAAAGAAACTGATTTTCTGAACCCCAGCATTAGCTAACATGAACATTTGCAACCAATTCAACACCACAATGGTACTGAATTGTAGAGATGCCCAAGCTAGGAAACAGTATGATGTCACAAAATAGTGTTGAATATTTTAGATTTGAATCACTCCTAGAATAAGAGAATCATATATTGAGCCAATACTTTACCGTGATGCTAACACTTGTTAATGGCTTCAGAGAAATCTAAGGGCCCAATCCATAGAAAGATTTGTGCGGCGCAAAGGAAAATAGGTACACTTTGATCCGTGCGAAACCTATGTTGCCGATTGATGGATTGCACTTTGACCTAGTCTTTACCTACTTTGAGTAAGGACCAGTGCAAAGAAATACATGGGGGTGCAACATGCATATCACCCATACTTTGTACAAAATGAGGAAGACCAAGGAATAACGTGGGTGTGTTGAGGGACTTATCATGCCATCAGCAAACATGCCTTATCATGCACAAACAAAACCCCATGCATGGCTTTCTCTACGCAATTGCTTGAGTGGAAAGGCGTATGCAAAAGCCACAGGATACGCAGCGCAAACTACAAAGTGTAAAGAAAGCCCCAAGTATAAATGCTTAGTGTAACCCCATTCAAAACAGGACCACCACGATGTTTGACCCTGTTTTAGTGTCACTGATCATACATCATGGAAGAAGGAGGATGATGAGGAGGGTCAGGATTTTCCATGCATGTAGAACACTATTTGAGATACCAGACGAGGAAGTGTATGCAAGATACAGATTCCCTTCCCATGTCATCCTGGACCTGGTTGGGGAGTGGGCGAATGATCTTGCATCACCCACCATCTGACCCCCCTGGAGAAGGTGCTAACAGCCCTACAATTCCGGTACCAGGCTCTTTTCATCACACCACAACCATTGTACACCAGGTATTGTGCTGTATAACAGCACATGTACATAGGCGCATATACATGCCATGCACCCTGCAGGCAAGGCAGAGGGTGTGCCAGGAGTTCTATGCTATTGCACAGTTTCCACGGGTACTGGGAGCCATTGACTGTACCCATGTAGCACCACAGCCCCCACCCCCACCGCACCCGAGAGAGCAAACACATGTATTGCAACTGGAAATATTGGCATGCCATCAATGCTCATGTCATCTGTGATGCCAAAAGTGAGTCATCATGCAGGTGAATGCCAATTACCCAGGTAGCATGCAGCTACATTTACCGCTGTTCTCGCCTATACCAGGTCCTGGCATCAGGAACCTTTGGGAACACCTGGCTCATCGGTGAATATCAACTATCGTGCACATGCAAGCAGTAACGTGACACACAGAAAAACAAGCCATGGTAACCAATGTTAACAATAACCAATTTCACCTTGGCAGGGGACAGTGCCTACCCGCTCTCACCATTTCTGCTCACACCCTTCAGAAATCCAGCCACCCCAGGTGAGGCAAGGTACAAGGCAGCACACATAGCCACTAGGGGCACAATGGAGCGCACGTTCGGGAAGCTTAAGTTGCGCTTCCACTCCCTTGACCACTCAGGTGGTGTATTGCTATATGCCCTGCCAGTAGTTAGCCAGATTATCATGGCATGTTGGGTCCTCACCCAATATTGCCACACGTCGTGGCATACCATGGATCTGCAGGAGGGACAATGCCCTCATCCACAGGCACAAGCCAACCCCTTGGTAAGCCAAAGGGCACAGAGACAGGAGACACGCAATCAGGTTGTATAAACATACTACATCTGAATTGCAGTCCCTGTGGAGCACAACCATTGAAGCCAGTGATATCCCTGTCCTCCAATGATGCAATAGGGCTCATCCAGCCTGCCAATAACAACACCCTGAGAATACCCATCTTGGAGAGGCATACTGTGTATGCCTATATACATCAAATTAAGTGTAAAAACCACTGACACAGTCAGAGCAATTGGAAACAATAGTATAATTGTCGCTGACACAAAATCACACAACACAATCAGTACATCATGTTACCAGTTCATCCTGCTCACCACCAATATTTGTGCACTCAGACACTCAATAACACACAGGAGACCATATGTACGAAGGCACAGCATGTAATGGCAGTAAAAACTAAAGCTTGGAAGGACTGTTTTGCCAATCCTAGGCGTGTCTCACCCTAATATACAGGTGAAGTGGCTACTTCATTCTCTGCCAATAATACAGTTCATAAAACATATCTTCATATTAGGAGCGATACAGACAGAGAAAAGTGAAAGTTGTGTTGAACAAGAATGTCCTCGTTACGTGGCAGCTTTTGCCTTTGAGAGCCTGCTCCAGCTGTCCATAGTCATGTAGCAATTTACTTCTCTGGACGGGCCGTAAACAACCCAGACTGCCTGTGGTATGGTGTGGTCTTGCTCAGCAGCAACTGTCTACCCTTGCAGAATGCCTCAGAAGAAAGGAAAACACAAGGACAGAGCATGTAAGACATGGCGGCACCCAATTGCACCATACTGTGTGCTCTACTGAGTGCCATGCAACAAGTCCAATAAATTACTCGCTGCATCATTGCAGCTGGACCTTCCGCTGCACCATTGCAGCTCGACCTGCTCACCTCAACCCTACACACTGACAAGTACCCCATCCAATGACTACATCCCTGCATACAACATTACCATACCATGTGCTGCCATGCAACAAGTTCAAGAAATTACTCACCTGGCTCACATCTTCATCAGGGCTTGCTAAATCAACTTGTCGGCTTGCATGGACAAGCACTGCATGGAACAAAAACCACTGGGCAGCCTTGAGGTGTCTCGTATGAAACAAGGAAACGCGACAGCTATGGTCCACCCAGTGGCACCCAAGGGTGGGCTTGCACCCTTGGCCATCCAGGGACCTCCCCTCAAAGCCTTTGAGCTTTAATTCCAGAGCAGGCTGGGGATCCTGTGAGGAAAAATGCTGAGTAATGTCACTGGTGCACTGCATCAGAGTCTGGTGCACAATGTTATGTCATTGGGACTGGGTCAACACCCCTGGATGCCTGGGTCACTGGATGGGACACCTATGAGCCATGCCCTCTGAAGAGGCCTGGGGACCCTGATCACCTGGTCCAACCCCAGTAGCACTTGCTTGAGACACCTACTGGACCCTGGCTCCCACCTGGGCATTCAAATGCTGGGCTTGCTTAGCCTTTTCCTCTGTAGACATTCCTGTTGTTCCACACCTGCTCTGGGGACCCATTCCGAGCCTGGAGGGACCTGTCCTGCTCCCATGACATATGTCTGTCCCACAGGGAGACCTAACATTATGGACCCTGGCTACAGACAAATGTAGGAGACAGCCATGCCAGCTGTGACTCATGCTATCTGGTCCAACCACAGCAGCAGTATGGCAAGTAGGGTGGAGCAGAAGGCCCCAATGGGCCAGGAAGGTCCTCCCTGGCAACATGGATGTGCGGACATGAGGTCATGCCTGCCTTAAGGGCACTGTCTAGGGTCTGGGCTTAAGCTGCCATCCGCAACCAAGGCCCAGAGTCTCTTCCCATGTGCTAAATCCTTCCACGCTGCTGCTGTCTGGGCCAAGGCCATCTTGTCTGCTAGGCTCACTGGTAAACGAAAAGAGCCCTCACCGTCCAGCCTGCATCCCCTCAGGTGCACGCAGGTTGTGTGGGAGTTTCCTGTGTACACTGTGAAGCAGCAGGAGGAGGAAGGATACAGACACTTGTGAAAGTGCCTTTGCCAAAACCGTGCCTCAGAGGATGACTCCCAATAGATCGCAGCGAGGTAGCTACCCTATTACTTACAAACCCCTGACCCAGAATCACGTTGTGGATATTGACTTCAAGGCATTCAGTCACAATACCACAGATGGCTGCTTTTCCCAACTGGCCCCAAGACCTCTGATTATTTGCCTCACCAGATTAAACTGGGTTATCTATGCACCAGCTATCCTGAGTGAAACATCAGAGGGAACCAGACACCATATGGTTTAGTTGGTCATCTGACCCTATACCCAGGTCAGACAAACGATAAGCATGGCAGGACCGCTATGGAGCTCCACCACAGTACCATCTGACTTCAGCCTTCCCAGGCATACTGCACCATGTCTTTGGTCCTATCACACATGCTCATGCAACACCTCCCCAGCAGAGTGGACAAGAGGTATTAGTTGTGTACATTGTGCAATGGGATCACACCTCAGCTAGTGTATGCCGGCCCTCACCACCATAGTGTCACAGGCTTTGGTTTGGCGCTCCAACTCGCACACATTGGTCTGTGTTAGAAGATGGGTTGGGTGAGTTACCAACATCACTGCAGACCCATGGAGCCCTTTGTGCACTTGCTGTGCCTGGGTAGGTGGCCTGCAAAGGGAATCCAAAGTTTGGTGTGACCAAACTGACCACTGTGTAAATTCCCACCTGTTCACCTCTCCGTGGTATTATGCCATCTTTAACTCACTTTTCAAAGTAAACTTCAACATTCACTAATGGTACCTGTTGGATATCAATCTCACCACCATGCTCATCATTGAATGGAATCAAGCACCTGCTTTGTGTTGCATTCCCAAGTACCTAACTCAGAGAAGACCTGATCCTGCCGTGCTGGGGGACGCTACCAGCCTGAGACCATTCATGCGGTGTGCCCTGACCAGAAGGACTCAGGCCTCCTGAGTGATGCTGGGGAGTTGGTCTTCTGGATGCCACATTTCCTGCACCCACAGCTGGACATGTATGCAGTGCTGGGCTCTTCCCTCTACACCTGCTGTTACTGAGGGAATCCTGGTTAGTTACTTAACCTCTGCTTGGTGAGAAGCCGCCATTCACTGGCTTGCCACATGTGACCTGAGGTCATACTGGTCGAGCTGAAACTCGGGTGGCTGGGTTTGGGCCTAATGCAATTGGGGTGCTGGCCCAGCATGGCACCTCTGCCGTTGTCAACTGTGTGCTGCCCCGATCTGCAACAAACACCACTTGGGGAGGGGTTGCCTGATGGATGTGGTAGTGAGGCCTGCGCCCCAGGCCCGTCCCCTGCTGGCAGCCATGGAATACCACAAAGAGCTACATATGGAATCAGCCAGCAGCCCTGGGATAGGGGAATGTGTGTTGGGGTGTTCAGCCTACCACCACCAGGTGCATTCTGTGTGCCTGGCTCACCTGACCCGACAAGGTGTGAAACGTGGCGGCCAGGAGGTGCCGGAAAAAGGTAACTGCACCAGGTCCATGGATCCAGCAACTGTGCTGATTGGGGTCTGATCTTAGGGGGGCAAAGGGAACGGGGACCCTGTGACAGCCCCAGTTACAGCCCGGGGAGGGCCTTGGGGCAATTGATATTAAAGCGACCTTCAGACTGGTATAGCCTCAGAAGCATCCTGGACCTGCAAGGTGAGATCGGAGTGACGATGATCAATATATCCCACTAATAAATTGCAGCTATCTCCATTTCTTCATCGACACGTGAGCTGAGTGATCCACGGACAAGAGGCACAGAAAACTATCATCAATCCAGATGTTGGCCTGAACCCACCGGTGCAGGAGAGGCTGGGTGGTGGCAACGCCACCCTTTCTTCCCGAATGGTGAGGTGGACCCATGCCCTATTCAGCATCCCAACTTGGGAGTCCAACAACACCACTGTGGAACATAACAAATAGGTTCCCGATGCACAGCCTGTTAAGTCTGCCTGCTGTCCTCAGTGGCAGGGTGACGGGCCACCACATGGTCATGATGGCCAAGGATGGGACAGGCATTTTCATGCCTCCTTCAAGACCAGCAGCTCGATCACAAGATCCAACTACTAGCAATTGTAAGTGCAGCATCTATAACATATGCATTTGGAGCTGGAATTACCACGGCTGCTGGCAAACCGAAAAACAGGGTGGAGGCCACCCCGTAAAGCCTGTTGCTCACTCTTTGCTCCTTACTGGAGCTAAATATTCATTCCTTCGTGTTAAATCAAACACTTCATAATGTATTCAAGCATTCTTTTTGTTCACATTCACTTTTGTTTGTTGAAAAAAAAAAAAGATATATATATATATATATATATATATATATATATATATATATATATATATATATATATATATAATAACCAAATATTTGGGAATGCTCTGAATGAATTTTGAAACTTCTCTGCGAGTTTTGTAAAACAACTATGTTTTAATCACACATTCTTTTCAAGGCGAAAAAAAGAGACTCCTCCTCTTTTGTATCTGAGCTATTGCCAATGCATTTCGGTTGCCTAGCAGCATCTTCAGGGCTTAGTTTTTGAGTTTGGTATCTTCTTCGCCTGTATCATTACGAGTGAGGCGGGAAACCTCCCTCTCAAGCTCATCTGGTCTGCTCCTCGCTCTGAGTCGCAGCCAACAGACCTGTCCTCCAATGATTCCCCATTAAAGGATGTGAAGTGTACACATTCTAATCACAGGGCCCCGAAAGAGTCATATGACAGAAATCGGAGATAGTACCTCCCAAAATTGGGAGTGTGTAACTTGCATGACTGCTGCCTTCCTTGGATGTGGTAGTTGTTTCTCAGGCTCACTCTCTTGTTTCCAATTCCATATCACCCTTACCTGTGATCACCATGGCAGGCACAGAAAGTTGACAGGGCAGACATCACATGGTATGTTTGCTGTCACAGGGAGGTGCGAATTGACCAAGTGTAGCTAAAGCCGCCAAAGTGGCAGTGCCATGCCATGTTGGTCTGGGTCTGATTAATGCACTCATCACAGGAGGTTTGATATGCCGACAAATATTTGCTTTACATTCACCACAGTTAAGGCCGAAGTTAAGGCTGCTACATAAGGTCCCTGCCAGAAACAAAAAACATCTGGATCCCGACAGAGACCCGATGCCCAGCTCGTACATCATGCCTGGATGCACATTTGCCTGCTGACCCAACCACCATTCCATGATGGCCGCTGCACCGCTGTGCACACCGTGTCGTTTGATGCATTCTACATGCAGCTTTTACATTGGCTGCCAGGCACAACATTCAGCCTTTATTATTATAAATTCCATATCATATGATATCATATCATACTACAGGATGAGACTTCTCAGGAGTGTTTGTTTACCTACTCCAATATGGTACCTAATGCATGCCTATACCCTTGTATCTAGCTCCCCGCACCATGAGGTGTTCTTTGCCAGACTATGCACCTACCTGATTTTGTCTAAAATGAATACCTGCTGTAGCCCCTGCACCAGGAGGCGTGCTTTGCCAGAGTATGCCTGCAAGGAACCAATGCATGCTGTAACCCACCTGCATGGTCTCCCATCTTAAAGATTGTCTTTTGCATGTACTGTAACTAGCGCCCTGATGCCCCAGGGTTTGATGCGCTGATATAAATGAAAACATAAATAAACCCATGTAACAGATGCAGCCATTAAAGGGATTATCACTAACTCAATGAGCCATTTTTCAGCGTCGCTGTACTGGCTATGTGTACAAACACGTTTATGGCTTGATCTTGAGACAAGCATATGCCACTGGCAGAATATAACTGGCAGTTTACCTGCTAGAGGGTTGCAACCAGGGGAGACTTGTACCTGCCTCAGGCCTATCTTCACACCCTCGGGCCATCTGCAGGACAGAAGAAACAGAGTGTGCAACCCCGCAACACTCGGGGGGTGGACAAGTCCACCACATGGGCACCAGTGGGCCTGTCTGTTCCAGGCGTGGGGAAGGAAGGGGAGAGGCTGAGTTCAGACATAAATGAAAGTGGCAGGGGTAACTACACGCACCACCATCAGTGTGGTGACATGGGGGTAGGTACCCCTTAGAACGGTTGTTCTGAACTGCTGCACATACGTGCTTGGTGGAGAAGGGTGAACAGTATGGCAGAAAGGGCCTGCACTATGGCTAACACCACCCAACCCCATCCACTCTGATCTGACCACCAAGGAGCTGCCAGGATGCTCAACGTTTGCTATGCTTGGAGAGCGGCCGCACCAATGTAAGGGGGCCCACACAAGGGGGCATACGCTTGACACGGTCCCAAGGTGGGTGGAAGCCAATTGCTCAAAACAGCAGCCTGTGGATTTGGGATGCACGCCAAAATGGGGAAAGCCATGTGGGAGACCCCGGGCAGAGACACAGTTGTGGACAAGGGATTGGCAGACCCGGGGAGGGTGCATTTATGTGCAGATGGACTGAATCTCCCTCTGACAATAACAGGTAGGTTACACCAAAGAGTTTGAGCACCAAAGAAGACACCAAAATCAGAAGCCAGGAACAGATAAATAACTGGCAGAGAGGTAAACACACTTGATGCAGTGTATGTTGGTCATACTGGACACAGGGGTTATGTCTGCCCTGGGCAGCGGGCACAAGGTGGGGCATTGATGGCAGGCAAACATGTTAGGCACTCCCCCTTTCATGGGAGTCCAGGGCCTGTGAGGAACCCTTGCATCCAGGGAAGGGAAAGGGACACCAAGGGAGGAGGGGAAGATTGGAGAGGGAAAGTTTGATCGGGGAGGTTGTTGGGAAGGAAGAAAGAGGGTGAGAGAGAGACTGGGGAGAGAGGAGAGAGAGGAAAGAATGGGCAGCTGAGGAGCAGAGGAAGAGAGATAAGGGAGGAGGTTGATGAGGGGAGAGATTGGGGCTGGTAGAAAGGGAGAGGACTGAGAGAAGGGGGAAAGGAAAAGAGACAGACAGGAGAGAGAGAGACTTGGAGACTTTGAGACTTAGAGAGAGAGAGAGAGAGAGAGAGAGAGAGAGAGAGAAAGAGAGAGAGAGAGAGAGAGAGAGAGAAAGAGAGAGAGAAGGAAGCAGGGACAGATTGTCCGGTAGGCCTACGGATGGAAACATAGAGCAGGTTAGGGGTGAAGGGGGACAAATGGGGGAGAGGGTGAAGGGCAGACAGGGAAAACATGTTTACCTGCTAAAGAGGCCTCCTCAGCTTCTCTTCCACCATAACACACAGCAGCACACCATGGCAGGCAACCCAGAAAGAGACCCAGGTCCTCGCTCCCCATGCATATAAGGCTGTGGATCCCCCACTCCAGAGTCCACCCCTCCTGATGGACACACTAGCTCATTGACAGGTCCTCTCTCCCCATCTTTTTCTTCCCCCTCATTCCAATCCCACCCCCAGGAGGAGCTGTTCCCAGGAAGGGAGTGAGAATCATAGGGTGTACTGTAAACACATGCAGGGCTAACAGATGCTGTGCGGAGGGGAGGATGTTTGTCAGGCATCCACGCACAATATAGTCATGTAAGGTGCAGTCAGTCACAGTGCACCATGAGAAAAATATTTTTGAAATTAAAAGTCATGCAATGCATTGAAGATGAAAAACATCCAGACAACCAACAGTAAACAAGTGATTAATATGTGTAACACAGGTACACGCTGTCTGGGGTCGACATGTGCCAAGCAGTTCAAACCTAGATGGTCCAAGTGTGCTAAATCGGTCCTCTGGAGTGCAGGTAGGCATAAATGCAGGCTGCTCTGCTGTCTGCATGCAAGTCTGCTGAGGTAATCTATTTGGCCAGCCAACTCTCTAGCTGGAATAAAGCAGGAGTCTCTGAGAACCACCACAGGCATTACATATAATACAACACTGTCATGGTCCAGCAGGGTGCCGCCATCAGGGCAAGCTGTGCTTGGACATTGTGTGGGGCATGGCCTTTCTCCAGCTTGGAAAAGGGAAGAGCCTGGTTCTAACTGTCTTCCAGGAGGAAAGGTGGTTTTCTATGTGGCAGATGCTGAGTGGGAGTGAGTTCTGGGTGTGGTAGCTTGGACAGAGAAAGAGTATCTGCCTATTCCAGTGGAATTGAAGGAATGGATCACAAGGAGGAGTATGGAGCCTGATGTGAGGTTTATGTTGGGTTCGTACTCTGAGAGTCAGTGTTTGAGGAAGTCAGGACCTGTCTTGTGGAGGGCACAGTGGGTGATGCAGATGGCCTTGAAGGTGGCGTGTCAGATGATGGGAAGCCAATGGAGCACCCGGAGGGCAGGAGTGATGTGTTCCCAGTAGGCAAAGGCAAGGAGGAGCCGGGCTGTGGCATTCTGGACCCATTGGAGCTTTCTCAGCTGATAGGCTGGTGGGCCCGGATAAAGGGAATTGGAGTAGTCTAAGCGGGAGAGGATGATACCCAACATTGCCCTGACTCGTTGAGCGTAGGGGAGGTAAGGGAATATACATCTATGGATGCAGAGGAGAAGATGACAGGATATACATACAGAGTTGATGTGGAGTGAGTGTGTTCTGTCAGAATCCATGGTGCATCCCAGGTTCTTCACTGAGCTGGATGATGTGTGTGTTTGGGGACTAGGGAGGACAGGCAGGAGGCGGGGTAGGGGAATAATGCTGTGCTACCGCAGATCAGGATATCCATTTCACCAGGAGGAAGCAGGAGGTGGTTAGCTGTCCTGTAGTGGTTGATTTCTGTGAGTCATGAGGCAAGGTCAGCATGGGGATAAGCCAAGCACATGGGGAGCTTGAAGATGATTTGGGTGTTATCAGCGTAGTTGTAGCAGGTTAGGTCGTGTGAGCGGATTAGGGCGGGGACAGGGCTCAGGTAGAGGTTGAAGAGTAGAGAGAATGGTAAGTCCCATGGTGGGACCTTATTGGAGTGGGGCGAGGGGAGAAGGGTGGTAGGATGTTGATTTGCGAATGGTCCGGTAGGTAAGAGGAAAACCATTTTACTGCAGAGTCCCTGATGCCTAGAGAGTGGAGTCTGTCCGCAAAGATGCTGTGGTTGATAGTGTCAAAGGCTGCCAAAAGGTCAAGGAGGATAAGTGTACCACAGCCTTCTGAATCTGCAATTCTTTGTGGATGTGCGACCAGAAACCCAGGGCACATGCATGGCTGATCAAGGAGACATGCGCACACACAGACATGTAGGCCAACTCATATCTCCAGTGACAGTCACATCACCCAGACATCACCAAAACACTTCATCCATGCAAACCCTATGTGAGCCACTGCATGCCACTGTTGGGTGCAAACGTCACCAGCCATGTACCCAATTGACAGTGCACAACTATACCTGTGGGTACAGCTGTTCTGATGTGAATCCCCCACAACCTCCACCTAACTCTGTGCCTCTGCATTTAGGCATGCTGGGCCTTTGTCCAGTAGGGGAAATGGGGATTCGGTTGGAAAAGGGTGCTGGGTGGATCTCTATGGGAGTGCGAGCACTGCATCAGGCAATATACCTGTAACAAGATATAACATTGTTTCGGACCAGCGAAAGGAGTCATTCATACAGACTGCACATATGAGAATAAATGTAGGTAGTAATCTGCATCTGATTGTGGGAGGCTGTGGCAGTTGACAAAACCATGGCAGTTAACTCTACTGCACATAGCTGCATGTCCAGTCCTTCAACTCAAAATGGCCTAGAGAGGGCAATGGCCCATGACATGAGGTAAACACATTAAAAACACGAAAAAGAGTCCATTTTGGACAGGGGTAAAAAATAAAATGAAGTCTGCCCTGGATGAGGACAAACAAATAAGAAAAGGAGACCATCCTGGAGGGGGTCAAAAATAAAATGAAGTTCACCCTAGACGAGGACAAAAAAATAAGAAGTGTCCTTCTTGGACAGGGGAAAACATATGATGAGGTCCACCCTGGATGGAGACATAAAATATTAGAAAGTGCATCTTGGACGGGTGGAAAACAAATGTCCTCCCTTGAGGGTGACCACATATGCGAACAAGAAAAGAATGAAAAATAAAAATCATAGCCCCTCCACGGGTTCATGGACACCAGGGCACAGGTAGAATAGGTGGCGTGGTTCAACTGGGACTGTCATCGTGTGGTGGATCCTGGGATGGTGCACTCTGACCTTGCAGTGCCGAAGCCTGGTCTTCATTGGCTATGGCCACTCCTGATAGAGGTGCAGGCAGGAGGGCCCCAATTGTTCATCACGAGTGGCCGCAGGGTGCTTATACTTGCTCACTCATGACACATCCAACTGAAAGCAGAGGGTTTGCCTCAAGGTGCCCATCTCTTGATGGTGGAAGTTCCTTGTGGCCAACATCTCATCATGCAGAGACTGCCTCTGCATCCTGTGCAGCTGTTGAGGAGATGCTTTTTCTCAGTCAGGCGATGGAGGTCCCTTTTACTCAGACTGTCCCACAGCACATGTATACCATGTGTGCGGGGCCTACCATGGCAAGATGCAGAGTACAAGCCTGTTGCAGTGGTTCTCCCATCATTGGCTGCAAGTCTGCAACCCTCCGTTGGACACCAGACCCTGCTGCTGAGTACATCATGGGCAAACCAATCTTGCAGCTGTATCCACCATTGACGTGGGTCTTCCCACTGCCTGGACCTGTGTCTGCTGGCTCTGCCACCTCAAACCCAGCAGCCGCAAGGAACTCTTGGAGCTCCATGACATCCGGACTACTGTTGGGATGCACGTGCAGCTCCTACACATGGCCAAACGATCCAGGCTATGAAAAATCTAATAACGCACGAGAAGGTGAAGGTGCATGGGTGCAAATGGCTAGGGAGTGCAGTTTGGAGTAGCAAATGTATTTTCAAAATAGGTATAGAGGCTTAGGTAGGCCCTGGTATAGGGCATGGGTGATACTGTGTAGCAGTACTGAAATATAATGTGTAACAACGATGATGTAGACAAAGGGCCGGGGCGCAGGAAATACTGAAGTATCGCCATGTTGGAAGTGAGGCAGAGCATTTTATATTGCCTGTTGGAAGTGTACCAGCGTGACATAATGAAAAGTTCAAATTATTTTCCCTTTCCCAAGCCCCAGGAGTGAAGCTGAAAATAGTGGCATTCAGGTCGAACAGATCATGGTTTAATTGTGTCAAGCTGTAGGCCTGGGGAACAAGAGTGAAATGTGAACGACAGAGCGAGGGTAGAGCTGCACCCGTCCTGAAGGACAAATCCATGGGAGCCAGGTTAAAGGTCTCGAGCTGCCAACATCCTCAGTGTATATTTAGGGCACTAGCGCCCCGGGACAATAGCTTTCCTATTTGAACTGTCAGGCGAATGAAAAATAGAGCACATAAATCCATAAGAATTGGACCGATTAATCTGGTTCTCAAGTGAGCAACAAGGTGTACTGCGGGTGGGCAACTGATAAGGGAGGAGCAAGGAACAGAAAATCCTGTGATTTGTGACACTTAGAGCAAAAGATGATGCCAACAAATCGAGTCCAGAGCTGGGGAGGCATGGCTGGGGTGCCTGTGTGTCTGATATCAGGAAGAACGCACTATTGTCGTAAGGGGCCACTTTGACCTCATTGTTCACTGAGCTCATGTTGTTTTACTTGCAAATCGGCGCACCAAGCCTTTTTTCCCTAGAGGAGCATTTTTGTTGTCTGGTTTTCTGGAGGGCTTGCCTTACACTACCCATTGGGAGACACTCCATGCCCCTCAGTAAGCCCCCCACATTCGGTTCAGCACCTTCTTTTGAAGAGTCTGAAGTCCTGCTGACAATTGACTGCAGCAGGAGAGTGATTCTCACAGGGCACAATACTCCAGGCTGCACTGGTGGATGGTTGTGCATCCTCTGCATCAACCTCGTCCTCCTCCCCATCTGCTGCATCGTTACCTTCATGAAAGCATACAACAACATTCAGAGGTATCAGTAACTAGCCCAACATGCATAAGTGAATTACAATGCATACAGACACAAAATGGCAAGCCACACTTACATCACACATTGTAACTGAGCATGCTGTTAACTGTAAGGCACAGATGAATTCCATTCATTGACCTGCGCAACAATGTTAGGCATATGAGGCTGTGCAACATGTCATGATTTGTAGGATCAGGAGAACATACATGCACACAGTCATGAATGGGAGTGTGATTCCCACCAGTGGATGGATGGAGGTCTGTGCATCATCAGTGAGCCCCTACTCTAACCCAAACTTGTCTTCTTATAACATGTGGATGTCTGACCTGTACATCTGCTGACCTGAACTGCGTGCAGGCATATGTGTTACCATAATCTCCCTAATCCTCATTGCCACATTGCCCTCAACTAGGTACGTGGTCAGTCACTCTCACATGCATCTCAACCATGTGTGAGGAGAGTGCAACATAGAAATGACCAGTGCATGCTTGCATGGCGACTGCGCTATTGACACTGCAAATGTGGACTGTACATCACTCAAACATCAATTGGCCATCCACTTATACTCCTGTCTGGAAGACAGACTGATGCATTTTTGCACTGACATTGTCACTCATCCATGTCCACCGGCAGCCAGGACTAGGGAAATTATGACTGTGACATCATCCACACCTTGCTGTTATTCCCTGTGAGTCATGCATTACATTCACAATGAACTATTTGCACGCATGACACTGTGAATGTGTCCAATGAGATGTATAGTGCATGCAATTGAAACTCATAGGGTATTGGCACAGCAGTGAAAGCCTGTGTAAAGTGTAGTTCACTATGGGATCAACGTGAACAACACACAGACACCATGCAACCACCTCCCTGAATGCGGATCTTGTGATGGAAGTGTACATGGTAGCATTTCTGCAGTGCTCATGGATGGCTGAGGAGGACTTCAGCCAAATCTACCACAACATTTGTGAGCATATCATGGAAAAATGCAAGCACATATCTAATGCACACATGCCACTCACCTGATGTGGCTGCGTAGGCCTCCATGCCTCCCACACCAACCACCTGCTCACTGCGTATAAGTCCACTTGCGACCTCTTCAAATGGAAATGGTGAACCACCTCCAGTGGCCTGGGCAGAGGCCAGGTTCCCACAAGCTTCTCCTTGGTCCGTCACAAGAGGTCGCCATCCCCTTGTGGATCTGTGTAGCAGTGCGTCTCTCCACGCCACAGGCATTGAGGAGGTCTGTGACCTCCTGTCACATTCTCATCCGTTGAGCTGGAGTAAGGGTACTGTGAACCGATGGGTAGAGCTCCACATAGTGCTCTTCAGCATAGTATGTGAGGATTTGCAGCTCCTGATCTGTGAAGAGCGTATTCCTCGGTGGCCCATTCTGCTTCACCTGTGCCTATTCATGGGGTGGCGCCTCTTCCTGGTCTGCAGGCTAGCCCCTTTGTCCCTAGTGGACCTTGGTGGTGCAAGGGCACCTCTAAGCTCACCACTCTCCTGCCCTCGTACTCGTCCATGTCCTCGTCCTCTCCCTCTCTGTGGAGCATGCCCACTCCTAGTGCAGTCAATCTGAAATGCACCCCCTACCAAAGTAATAGGCTACGTGATGCACAACATAGAAAAGTGGTTCAGCAAGGCCCCTCGAGGCACCCCCAAAAAAATAAATGAGATGTTCAATACAATACCTAACTTAAATGGTAAGGCTTGAAAGGCACCCCCAACAAACAAATGTGATATATGCGATGCATAACTTAAGTGGTAAGGCTCACAAGGAACCCTCAAAAAGTAAATAAGATACGCAATACCTAATTTAAGTGGTAAGGCTCGCAGGGCACCCCCAATAGAAATAATGAGATACGCAATACCTAACTTAAGTGTTAAGGCTCGCAAGACACCCCCAACAAATAAAATGAGATACGCAATAGCTAATTAAGTGCTGGTAGGCGTGCATTGTGTAATGCGTAAATTATGCGCTAGGGGCCCTTACTCTTATCTTCGCACTGCTGCCTCCCGTGAGTACATGAGCCACACCAGTTCCGCCTGTCTCATGCCATTTATTGCCTCGTCCTGCCCTGTATTGCCTCCAAACCTCACCATCTGCTGCTGCCTGGTAGTGTGAGAGTCCCTGCTAGCCACCAGCACTGCCTTGGAGTGCCTGCTGTTCCTCCATTTCCTGTTCTCCTTTGGCTCACTTCTAAGGCTCTGTGACCATGTCATCTGTCATCTTGGGACTTTCACCTCCCTGTACCACCACCACAGCTCCACAGCATGTCGTCAGGGCCCAGCTCCACCACACCTGCCTCAACGGGTGCCATGACTGCACCATCGTCCTCTCCATTGAACTGCACCCCCAAGGTGAGTTGAAGGGCTGCCAACTTCGCCTCCACCGAAGTTTGCATCCTGGGTGAACTGGTCCTGGCAAACTTGGATGCCCACTTCAACCCAGAGATGAAGCTTGGACCACCCGGATGTCTGTGGAATGGGGATCTCATCATGGCTGCCATCAAGGTGGAGGGGGAGGCAGCTGGTACCATCAAATATGTCGAGAAGTACTGGGAAGACCTCAAGCACCCGTCCCAGGACAAGGCAAAGGCGGCTCTCGATGCTGGTGCCATCGTGGGGGTACACTGTGTGGCCCGCTATTACATAACCCCCTTCACATCTGTGTCCTGGATAGGTTCTACCTGAGGCGTTGCTAGGGGGGGGGGGCTAAGGGGGCTGTAGCCCCTGGTCTTTTGGTTGTAGCCCCGTATAGAATCTCAGGAGCTACAACCAAAAGGCTAGCTAGCCCCGAATCCCAACAGTGCCGACATTAGCGTAGCCCCGGGTCTTTTTCAGACCTAGCAACGCCCCTGGGTTCTACCCAGCTCTCCACACCCAGATCCTTGACTGACAGTCATAGATCGAAGCTGCTGGTGAGTACCCATGGGGTGCACTGCTCGACAATGTTTGTGTTTTCTGCATGGGTATGCATGATTTCAAGTAATCCCTTCTGTACACAGCATGTGTGTTGCATTAATCTTCACCGGCATGCAGCCTCATGCCAATGCTAGCCGTATGTGATGGCAGACATCCGTGAAATGGACAAGCGTAGGTATGTCTACTATCAGTTCTCGGTGAGTATGTGCACTTGTGCACATTGCAATGTGAGTTGATGACAGCAAGTACTCAGACAGGTACAGATGCCAGATTGAGATGTTGGGGGCATTTGAGGGACATACAAGCATGAAACCTCTATGCGTTGTTCATTTGCAAATGATGATTCCATCATCAACTCTCAGCAGCGGAGATTGTCACATTTGTATGTATGTCTGGCAATAAAATGTTAGTGTATTGCACTCTTAGAGATGGCTGTGTGTACTTTCAGCCCACTGCATGAGGGGCCAGACATGACGTGTCATCATTGAATTTGTTGAGGCTTGGAGCAACAGCATTGCTGCTTGTACCTTAGCAATGGATGCTTGTACATGTTCATGCTTTCAGGTCCAACATTCAGGGGTGCATGTTGCTACTTGTTATTGGATGTACAAGTGCCCAAGCAGGTCTCATGAGACCTCTCCACCCGCTCGCATTGACATGCTATGCAGAATCAAATCATGACTGGCACGAGGGGTCCTGCATGGAGCAGGGTAGCTTGACAGCTATGGTGTACCCAGCAGTGCACTTAGTTTGCCCTCAAAGGTCCCCCGGACCAGCTATACTCCTATGCATTTAGCGGTTGCCCACCCTTCCAAGGGACTCATCCACTGCCCCTTGTGCTGCCTCCTGGGGCCACAATGTGGGGAGGAGATCTTTGTGATCATTTGAACTGCCAGTTGTCCACTCCCCATGCCCGGTCATTTGATAGTCGACCTTAGGAATTCATGAGCGGCCCAGACCGCTGGCCAACTCCGGAAGTCCAGATGGGATCCAATCTGGAATGTACCCCTTTTGTGCCTTTGAGGTGGCATGACACTTTTGGCCAGACCTCCTCCTCTGTCACCCAGGGTACACATATTACAAGTAAGGATATTTGCCTTCCTCTGGTTTACGGTTGACAGTGTTTAAGGATTTTGTCTGTGCTCCACTTTGTTCTCGCTGACACACCCAGGCTCCGCACATATCCAAGACAGCCAAGGGACATGCCCCATGCAATGTGCCAGCAGAGTTTTGCCTGCCCCTGCAGGGTGTCAGGCTGACAAATGAACCTCAGATGACTTGCACTTCAACGGCAACAAGCCAGTCGGTCTGGGTCCCTGCAATCCACTGGATCCATTGGAGCACTTGGGCAATCTAAGGTGGGAATGCTTAGCCAGCCAAAGCCTCTGTGACAGGCAATGACCGGAGCATGCCCCCTCCGGAAGTGCTCCCTTACATGGTTATCTCTCACCTCCATGCAGTGCAATGCTCCCAATAGTCATATCAGAGTGGAAGAGGGCTCAGCTGGCCACAGGCCGTTCTGCCCCCCCATTGCCACTCTCCATCAAGTCTGGCTACCTGGTTGATCCTGCCAGTAGCCTATGCTTGTCTCAAAGATTAAGTCATCCACGTATAAGTACACATGGCCAGTACAGTGAAACTGTGAATGGCTCATCAAATCAGTTATGATTCCTTTGATTGTTCCATCTGTCACTTGAACAACTTTGGTTCTTCTAGAGGTGATACATGCTTAGGAGCACTGATCTCCTACGATGTGTGTATTCGTCAGAGCAAGACCAATCCAGGTTTGCCTGGCCGCTTTGGAGACTCTAGATGATTCCACATCCAAGGAGTCTCGGGAGGATAGCTCAGGGGCAACGTGCTCGCCTTGGAAACAAGACGACATGGAGCAACACAGGTTCAATCCCCAGGTCCGCGGTTAGAAACCTCTGGGTATTAAGTGCACTATAAATAACCAATTAAATAAATAAAATAAGGAAGGCCGCAGGTGTGTAAATCACCCACTCCTGACTCTGGGGGGTAGTGATGAAAAATTACAATACAAGACTCTTTCCAGGCCCATTATTGGAATGAGTGCACTTAGAATACTTAAACAAGGATCCATTGGAAGGCTCGTCTGGTGCCAGCAGCCATGGTAATAATTCCAGCTCTATTACTGTATGTTAAAGATGCTGCAGTGAAAAGAGTCATAGTTATATCCTGGGATCGAGCGGGAAGTCTTCTGCGAGGTGAGCTACCGCCTGTCCCAGCCGCTGCCTCTCAGCACCCGCTTCATGCTTTTGAGTGAATGACCGGGGGGGTCCAAAGTGATTAAAAAAAATCAGAGTGCTCAAAGCATGTCGGTCACCTGAATACATCAGCTAGGTATAATGGAATGGGACTCTGGTTCGATTTTGTTGGCTTTCGGAACGGGGGCCCTTAATGAGAGGGATGGCCAGGGGCATTTGTATTGAGCTGCTAGAGGTGAAATTCTTGGACCAGTGCAGACGAACCAAAGCGAAAGCACTTGCCAAGACTATTTTCATTAATCAAGAATCCCATCACCAGCCGAGCAGCTTTCAGGAAACAAAAGTCTCTGGGTTCCGATGGTAGTAAGCTTGCAAACCTGGAACTTAAAGGAATTGACACAAGGGCACCACCAGGAGAAGAGCCTGCAGCTTAATTTGACTCAACACATGAAACCCCACCTGGCCCAGACATGAAAGGATTGACAGAATAGCTCTTTCTTGATTTTGTAGGTAGTGGTGCATGACCGCTCTTAGTTGGTGAAGCGATTTGTCTGGTTAATTCCGATAAGAAACAAGACTCCCCCCATTCGTACTGGTTACGCGACCCCCACCGGTGGGCGTTCAACTTCTTAGAGGGACAAGTGGTGATCAGCCACATGAGACCAAGCAACAACAGGTCTGTGAAGTCTTTAAATGTATGGGGCTGCACGTGTGCTACACAGAATGGATCAGTGTGTGTTGAGCCACGGGTAACCTGCTGAATTCCCAGCAAGTGCAGGTCATAAACTCATGTTGATTAGTCCCCGTCCATTGTTCACACTGCCCATCACCACTACCAATTGGATGGGTTAGTGAGGTCCTCGATTTGGCCCGGCCATAGTCAGCAACAGCCCTGGTGGAGCCCCATGAGAATTATCAATGTTGACTATCTTTAGGAAGTATAAGTCGAAACAAAGTTTCCATCAGTGAACCTGTGGAGGGATCATGAACGGCGGAGCAGCCAGAGGGAGAACCGCGGGCCCAATCTTGGTTGCGTCCCAGATGCGCACACCTGCAGACCGGTGCACCCCTCACACTATGGTCTGATGTACGTGGGGGACCAGGTACCAGGGATCGGGATTGCTTCCACCGGAGGGGTCCGTGTCCCAGCAAACGACAGAGGCATCCGGCAGGGTTGGGTTAACCTGACGGACATCCCCAAAACGCACCAGAGAGGGAGCCCCAAGCTGCTCCCCTCCTCTGGGAACCAGGCCCTGAGCCAGATTGTCAGCTGGGCTCGTTTTTCCCTCTGACCCGCCTACAGGCGGGTGTTGGTGGGGGGCACCCTATTCAGAAAGGAAGTCCTGAATAGGGGCAGGCCGGAGCTGAGGGAAGCCTGAATGTTCTTAAAGGACACCTCCCCAGGAGGACGGGGTCCCAACACACTACGTGAGCTCTAAGCCATGACGCAGCTGGGCCTACTCGACGGGTGGGTGTCGAAGTACTGGCCACCCACCATGGCGGGTGAGTGATGGCCAGGCGAACTGGCACAATGGTGACCTTTCCTCGTGTCCAGATACCTGGGACCCAGCCCATGCAGCCGAGCTGTGGTTTGCATACTCTAGCGGCCCCAGCTGACTCCCCTCCTAACTCTTTCAGCCCTCCTCTATGCCACCCCCCAAAGTGGAGCAGAAGATCATGGTCAGGCAAGGACGAGCAGATCTGCCAGACGTCTGCCAGCATTGCTTTGGTAAGGCCTGTCATGCTGCTGCAGAAGATGGCAGGTGGGCTTCTTGGGATGAGTGCCTGAAACTTGTTTGTTTGATATCCAGATGGTCTTGGCCAACTCCCAAGTGGGGTAGCTAAATATGGTGCTGGGGCATCTTGCAGCATAGACGGGACAGATGGCGCTATCTCCCCCCAGCCTCGCCTGTACCGCCAGGTTGAGGCCGACGTCTGGGAAATAAAGTCACCTGTGACTCTTGGCAGTGGATCACTGTAACAAACTCATGGTGACAGCAGTAAAGACAGACACAAGTGGTCACAGTTCAAGGGTGTTTATTAAACTGTATGTGGAGACTGAAAAAACACCTAATCTAAACGTAAATCTAAGATGGGAGCACGCTACGGCCATCAAATGAAAAATAAGGCAGTCCTAGTGGCATTGTGTCAAATAAAAGGACCTATCCTAAACAAAACAATTGTCAAACCTTACAACTAGATACAAAAGGGATGTGGGAGCTAATAATAAGGAACAAATGATTGATATTATTCACTTTTATAAGATAAATGACCTCACCACAAGGAATAAGACTTTCTTGGACATCTCTCCTGAGGAGCCACTGCAGGAAATGGTGAAACACGTGTTAAGAGAGTTATGAAAAATAATTTTTGAAAATAAATTCAGGATGCTTGGAATAATAATGTGGTAACAACCTAAGAAGATTAAAATTGCCTGTTGACTCTTGCCATCACAATATTTTTCAGGGCATCATGCTTCGCCCCTTCCTGTTGGCATCCCTCCATCGGGTTCACTCTTGCCAACCACACCTTTGACTTCGCTCTCTAAGTGGGATTCGTCTCCCTTAGCTTTCCAATGGTTTGTCGGTCAAACACTTTCGACTGTACAGAGGATTTTGCTAGACCGCTTTATGACCACTTTGAACATTTCCTTGCGGCTCTTTCAAAGCCTTCTGCTATCTGAAGTTTCAACACATGCAGGATCAACCAGAGTCTCTCGAGTGAGCACCCACATGGTACAGAAACTTCTGCAGTTAGTTTTCCCTTAATGTTAACAGTTTTTGAACTTCCCTTAAGTTGCTACTTTGTGGTTTTCATTCAACACAGTTCGGTTTCTTACTGGTTCTGCCCTCGACTCTCTGGCTGTGATGAACCGCTTGGCTTTTCTTTTATCTGGGATCAAGGACGGTACCACAGTAGCAGGCGTCTCTCTCTGTCCTGCTTATCAGCAAAGGCATGCTCTGTGTAACGTTGACATCGACTGCAATACATGCTGGCTATTGTTTGCGGTATTACGATTCCTTTCATGGAGGTTTCACGGGTCTGGGTCAGAAAGGGCAAGGTTGCTTCTCTCCTTGTCACCCCTTCGATTCTCGTCGCCTTTTTCCTCCTCTTGAATTGCTGTACCAGGATAGCGGTCTCGTCGTGCGGTCTGCCTTGCTCGTTTTGTACTCCCCTGTTCCACCTTTTATCCCTGTGGGGAAGGGAAAGGGCCATCAGGTCTGTGTGATTCTTGTCAATTTTCTGGACCATTGTATTGGGACTAGTCAGGTAAACGGCTCTGGTGTTAGTCCATCATCTTTCGTGGTGTGAGAAAGCGTTCGTGTCGGAAAGGGGGGCAGTGTTTTTGAGTATCCTACATGGTAGGATGGGGAAAAGGTATTGAGAGAAGGGGGATACCGCGTCTCACCCGTCAGTGTCCCACTTCCACTCCCTAAGGACCCCCATCCAGGCGATCCTGGTCCACCCCCAGGAACTGAATCCAACAGCGATGGTGTCACGACCCCAAACGCTGGCTGTGGGTCTTGAGCACCATGGCCTTCACCTCAGTACTGTTCCAAGGACAGAAAGGCCCACACTAGCCCGTTGCGGGTGCCTTGGACGTAATCTTGGCACCATTGGCACCAGGCGCACTTGGCAGGTATGGTTTCCATCGGGGAACTGCAACAAGCAGGCTAGCTTCAGGGCGGGGCCCGCCCCTAAGGCACCTGGGATACCTGCTGGGTATTTAAACCATGCCCGACCCGAGGCACGCGCTTCGCATTATTCTGCTTTTGCAGCATGACGTTCAACGGGTCCTGCTCTGTATCCTGGCCCGCTCGGGCGAATAATCTGAAAGAACATCGCTTTTCTTACCTGCTCGGCTCCAGCTCTTCATCCAGTAGGAGTGTTCGATGATTTCTCCATCGGTCCTCGGCTACATATTCAGGACTAAGAGGCAAGAATTAGAAGCTACTTACCATCTCCCCTGGAAGGCCTCCGATACTCCGAACTTTACCTTTGGCGTACAGTCCTCCAATCCACCATCGCTTCCAGGAATTCTCCGCGACCTGAGAAGAAACAAAGCACAGGTCAGCTCACTTGCAAGGATGCTTTCAGTGCCGGATCTAGCGCATCCTTACCTTCTCAAACTCAGTAGTCGGCCTCAGCATTCTCCATAAATCTCTGCAAGACAAAAGAAGAGGTTACTGAGACATTTATCAACATAGACTTTATTCAAAAGAAACAGTAAAGACTTACCTGAAAGGAGGAGTCAGAGCTGGTCGGAGAGTGCGGCATTACAAAAATCAAGGTGAGCTGAGTCCCAAGGGGAAATCGCAAGGGAAGACTGGGAGGTGGGCCACGGGAGACAAGAAGAAGTCGCTAAAACCCCTCTCCCATTTTCTAGAACTGATCCCAGGCAGAACGAGGTTCGGGGGAGTTGCAGAGAGCCCAGAGGTGTCCTGGACCAGTCCAGAGGCGTCCCTGTGGATACAAGGTGAGTGTTACAGATGGCTGTGTCCTGGCCACCTGGATGACAGATCCCCAGGGACTGGTTAGGGAGACACCGTTAGCTTTCTCACATCACTCTGTTCATGCATCAATGAAGAATGCAGCTAGCTTCAAGAATTAGTGTGAATTGCAGGACACATTGATCATCCACACTTCGAATTCACCTTGTGTCCCAGGGTTCCCCCTGAGGCTATGCCTGTCTGAGGGTTGCTTGAATCTCAATCGCCCCAGGGACTCTCCCCGGTGTGCAGCTGCAGCCATCACAGGGACGCCATTCTCTTCATTCCCCTTAGGTCAGACCCTGATCAGCACTGTTACAGGATCCCTTGACCTGGCACAGAGGTTTGTTGATGGTGCGTCCTGCCCTCCCCTTTTTCCCACCTTGTGGGGTTTGGGAGGGCGAGTTTCCCGGTGTACCTTCCCCTACACTGGGGCAGCTATTTGTGCCATGTGTGGCTGTTTGTGGTGTCCCATGGCTGCCTACTCGGGACAGCTCTTGAGCCCAGGCCTTGTGACCGCATACGGTGGGCAATCTCTCTCCAGGCAGGATTCTGTGAAGCTCGGGACAGCGCACATTCAGCCGCACAGTAGGTGCGCAGCCTTGGGCAACTTCCCCCAAGACCACGGGCCCGAGGCCATCTGCCCCAAGCTTAGGCTCCCCAACTTCAACCTCAGATCAGACGTGGTGACCCAATGAATTGAGGCATATTACTAAGCAAAGGAAATTAAACTAACCAGGATTCCCTCAGTAACAGCGAGCGATGAGAGGAGAGCCCAGCACCGAATACCCATGCGGCAGCGGGCGCAGGAAATGGCGCATAAATAAGGTCAACGTCGCGGCATTGCTCAAGAGCCCCAACTCATTCAGATTGAGTCTCACCCAGTAGACAGTGTTAGGTTAGTAATGACCCGTGGCATTCAAGGATCAGGTCTTCTTGGTGTTGGGTGGCTTGGAAATGCAAACCAAAGCGGATGGAAAACTCCATGTAAGGCTAAATACGGGTGCCATAGTGATAGCCAAAAAGTACCATAAGGAAAAGTTGTTAAAAACTTTGAAGAGAGAGTTCAAGAGGGCATGAAGTCCATGCAGTCTGGCCAGAGGATTGAACACAGCGGGCAGGTCTGTTGCACGGAACAGTGGATACCCTCGCGGGACCACCACCCAGACGCCTCAGGGCACATTTTAGGTGTGGAGGTGCTCCACGACCGGCTCCAGGTCGGCTGGGAAGGCCCAGGGGGCAGGTGGCTCTCCACTCTGGCAGAGACCGCCTCTGTGACCTCCTCTGGCAACCACCCAACCCCTCTTTGTGGTCACTGGGGTGGAGATGGGGATAGGGTCATGCTCTAGGTGCGACTGTCGACTGGGGTGGTCTGTGTTCAGTGTGCCCCGACTACACTGCACCTCCAGATGGGAAGTCCCACGAATGGCACCAGGGGTCTGCGGTGATGTCAGTTACCCACCCGACCCAACTTGGATCCACCTGAACCATCTTGGAGCAAGGACCAAGGAGTCTAACGCATTTGTGCGAGTCGGAGGGCCATACGAAAACCTGTGGCACAACGAAGGTGAGGACCGGCGCACGTCAACTGAGGTGAGATCCCATTGGAGCATCACAGTGGCTGTACCACCAGCCCATCTCGTCTGCTTTGTCAGGGTGGTGGTGAATGAGCATTTGTGATGGGACCCGAAAGATGGTGAAGTATGCCTGGTCAGGGCAGAGCCAGAGGTAACTTTCGTGGAGGTCCATAGAGGTCCTAACATGCAAATCGGTCATCCGACCTTGGTATAGGGGCAATACACTAATTCAACCATCTAGTAGCTTGTTCCCACCGTAGTTTTCCTCAAGATAGGTGGCACTCCGAAACCCCAGTTTTATCTGGTAAAGGAAGTGATTAGAGGTTTTGGGGCCAAAGCAATCTCAATAGATTCAGAAACTTTAAATAGGTGAGAAGCACGGCTTGCTGGCATGGAGCCAAGCACCAAATGTGGGTGACCAGTGGGCCACTTTTGGTAAGCAGAAATGGTATCGTAGGATGATTAGAACGCTGGGTTAAGGCACCCTATGCTGATGCTCATCATGCCCCAGAAAAGGTGTTGGTTGATATATACAGCAGGACAGTGACCATGGAAGTCAGAATCCACTGAGGAGTGTGTGACAACCCACCCACCGAATCAACAAGTCCTGAAGATGTATGGCACTGGAGTATCAGGTCCATGCCGAGATGAGTAAGAGGACTTTATTACCCATATTCCTAATTTTACCCTCCACCAGCACGCCAACTGTCACATTCGGGACATGTTAAAAGCAGCCAGGAACACATGCTAGCTTGCCCTTACAATTCCCTAAGTCGCAGATGGAGGAATTTTGTGGCACCAAAATCGCCTTGGAATTATCTACAAAATAAAACATACATGTATACAGTGTGATTTGTAGTTTCTAAGGAAAAGCCACAATTGTGAAAGTCCATTTAAACAAAGGGAATCTTCATATGTGCAAATATGATGTTACCTTACTCCAGGCCATTTGTCTCTCTGGGCCAGCCTACTTGATTAGTCTCTTTGTTGTTTGAGTTGTAGGGTGCAGGTCGTAAATGAGGGATAGATTTTCTCCACAGAGATCCCCCCACTGCAGACATCTGGCATCCTGTCCTCTTATCTGAAAAGTTTCTTTTTTTCTGTATTTTTTTCTCCAGAGTTGAGCCTTAATTATAGCCCCTAAATTCACACCTCTGTCCTACATTGGTCATGCACCAGCCCAAGCATTTGGCCTGCTCAGAACTGCCCTGAGAGACAGTAGGTCTAGGGAAAGTCTGTTTTCAACAGCTCTTAGCAGGACACATTTTATTGCAGTTGTAAACAGTTGGAATGCCAGCCAGGCTTTCAGTGGGGGAGTTCTTTGTGAATTTTGCCCAGAGTCCCACTGTTTGTCCTTGGCTGAAATGGACTCACATATAGCATTTTCTAACATCAGCCTTGATTCCTTGACATAAGGTGTGTTTTCAGTGTCCACTTTGCTTTTTTGCTGAAAGTACAGGGCTGTTTCTTTCAGTCATAAAAAAAATGCACTTTTAATTATCTGCTGTTTGTTTTCCTGCTGAAAAGTGAGCCTGAATTGTCACAGTGCGCCACCTTTTGGAGGGTGGCAGTTTCAGTGAAAATGCTGAATTTATTTCTCAGGCCAGTAATGTGATGTGCTTTTCCAATCTGCACTTTGATTACATTTTTGTTTTAGCCTTCACTGGATTTCCCTTGCAGAAAGACACCTGCATAGTCTGCCTGAAGATGCCCACAGGAACTTTTCATGGCAACCAAGCAGGCTTTTCTTTTCAAATGTTTCACTGGTATTTTGTATGTGAAGCATAATCTACCTTAATGTTTGTCAACACACACTCCATGTCTTTTCCCTGACATCTTTATGTTGGCAGGAGGACATTTTTCCCATGTCTTGCTGTAACTTGCAAACACACATGCAAAGCCGTTTTTGTGTCAATGTTTAAAACTCATGTTTTCATGTGAAAGGGACGTATGACTTTCTTCTTCCTTTGTGAATCAAAATGCTCCTTTTCGTTTGACAATGGCAGGTAGGCCTTTTTCACGTGGCATTCGGTTCTGTAGGTTTGGGACATTAATTACACCCAACAATGCTCAATAAATATCATAACATAGTAATAATAATAATAATAATAATAATAATAATAATAATAATAATAATGTCATCCATAGTCTAGGTTGAAATTCTTGGTGCAGTTGTATTCCCTGATCCACTTTACAGTGCCTGTTGGTGCCTCAGGGAGGGCATTACCTCGAGTCATCATTCTGAGTCATCATTCTGAAGCCATGGTTTCACACACATATCAATGGGAAAAGCTCCCCTTTGCCATCTCCAGTTGAGGTCTGGTGAGGAGAAAATGAAGATGCATGGGAGCTAGGGATATTCCCTCACATTTGAGTTTTGGGGCGGGAGGTCCTTCAACATTTGCTGCTTCACCCTTTTTCACTACAAGCAGGGTCTTTTGCCTTCTCTCTAAATACTATATTCAAATAAATATTGCTGGAGTCGTCTGTCAAACGCCAGCCCCACTCTTAGCGGCATCCATTTGCAAACAGCTCTGCTGCACCCAGTTTTAAAGAGAATTCAAGCAAGTGTTTTTTGGTTCAAGATACTGATATGAACTGGGCACGTCAAAATAAGTGCGTGTCTTACCAAGTATGCAAATTATAATAGGAGAGCGTTGAAATGATTAGAAGGAAAAGATGCCAGCGATATCCATATCACCCGCCTGAATGAATGTACACAAGAAACTAAAATACACCACACGACAATTTACGTACATCCCACCCTGCCAAATAGGATAGATATGTTTGAATAATTTTAAGTTGTCAAATACCAACTTGTAAAGTAGTGTAAGGACGTGTGTACATGTACAATATACCCCCATTGTGTTTTTAGCACCGAATTCGAGCCCATACACTGCTTTGTCCTGGTCGGAATTACCGCCGGCGACTAGAATTGGCTCTTTGCTCTCTCGGCAGGCAGAGCGGAGTTCACTGGGCGTGGATATACATATCGTTGGGGTTTTACGCCGGGCACGTAAAAATCGTTTTCAATTTCGAGACTTGAAATTTCCATGAACTCAGATAAGCTGAAATCCAGCCATTTCAGGCAATAGCAGCGTAGAGGGGTAGACGTTCTGCCAATCCACCTTTCCTTCCCTCGGTAAGGAGTTCTACAATTTCGCCCTGGCTTCCCGGACGTCTCCAGTGGTTGTTAAATCCTTCGGTTTAACCTAACTCCGTTATTTTATTGCACTCACAGTCTACGTGTTCATTGGGCCTAAAAATGCCTTTTAATCATCGCCATCCTTATACCGAGGACTCCATTGCAGTAAAGATAGGTCGTTGTCCATGGTGTCAACATCCTCAGCCTGCCCTTTCCTGCGAGAGGGTTCTGTGCGCCCCAAGCGCTAGCCCCCAGCGCCCTCCCTGCCATCGCGTCAGGATCCCCTCTACAATTTGCTGAACGCGTTCTATTTATAACCCACGGGCTCGGCTCCTCACGTCTCCCTCAATGGCAGACTGAGTCTGGAACAGCAACAAAAAAAAAGATCTCACGAAGCCAGTGAGGTCTATCTGTTCCCAAGATATATTTATATATAGGTACGTGTCTGCATTATACATATTAATGTATACATCGTTGCTTTCTTTGGCCCCCAAAATAGAAGGGGGCAGGGGTGGCAACTCCACCCCTCAGAGGAGTGGGAGGCACCCCGAAATCAGAGAGTGAGTGCAGGGGGGCTTGTGCTGGATTACAAATAGCCTCCCCCTGCCTCTCAGAGTTGAATTAATGTGTTGCTATTTTTAGCGCTCCAGTGTTTCCAGGGGAAACCTAATGACGCAATGACGTCAATGCAGGTCAATAGCAGACTGGAGGAATTGAGCGTTCCCATTAGGTCCTGCATTTATTTTCGGACGGGAGAAGGGGTAGTGGGTGTATTTTTATCGCAGTGCTCACTGAACCGGACGACGGGTGCACCCCTGGAAACGGAGGGATCAGGGGGTGGGTGTTTTTTGTTTGTGCTTGTTCTAATTATAGCCTCTGTGGGTCTCCAGGAGGGGGCAGGGCTGCCAGAGTCCGGTGGAGGTTCCCCCCTGTCTCCCGCAGGAGCCCTGGGTGGCGCTGGGGGCAAGGTGTGAGGGTTGGAGATGGAGAAGCGCCTTCTTGCTGCAGAATGTGTTATTTGGAGAATACTGGAGCACGGGAGGAAGCCGCTCGCGGGAGCCCACAGCAGAAGGTGAGGTATGGACCATGGTGCATGGCTTCTCCCGGCCCTTTCATTCCCCTCCGCCCCCCCCCACGCTTATCTATCTGTTAAACCATGAAGGGTCCGCCTGTCATCCGTCAGCGTGTATTGCTCTGAAACGTATGTCTGCACTGCGCGCGTTAAGTCGCGCAGGAGCCATGGGATTGCGCGCTTTATTTTTCACCGCGAAGGCGTTATTTCTTTTGCGCTGTGATAGGATACGGTGAGCAGACAGGCGTGTTACTTTGCGAGCATGAAGTGCCGTGGCTTGTTGTTCCCTCCCAATCTTCTTCGCTGTGCACACCAGTGGGGAATGAGCTCCATGTCCTGTAGATTTTCCCTGTAAAATAGTTATTTTTACAGTTAAAAAAAAAAATCGAGAAAGTATAGGGGCAAAAGATTCATAAAACATGTTTTACAAAAAAAAATACAATAAAGCGGGTTTTCAGAACACTTACTTGGTTTATATACCTGTGTGTGTGTGTGTGTGTGTGTGTGTGTGTGTGTGTATATATATACATATATATATATATATATATATATATATATATATATATATATATATATATATATATAGTATTCCTTGAGTCAACATCGTGTACATCTTTGTGGGCAGCTGTGCGTTCTTCTGTACATTTCAGTGACATTCTGAACACGCTTGTATCTGATATGATGTATTTCTGAGTTTGATTCTGAGACTTTTGTATTTCTAGACTTCTGGGTGTGTGATTTCTTGGGTGTATGTGATTCTGCGCGTGTATATAACCTAAAATGGAGTATGTCAGTGTGGAGTGTTAGACTGTAGATGTTTAAGGTGTGTGAGATTCTGAACAGGCGTGTGTGTGTGTATGAGTGTGTGTAGAGTTGCACAGCCGTGTGTAGCTTGTCTATCTAATCACCTGGTTCTGATTATGTGCATGTGTAATATTGTGCATGTTATTACTCCCCTTGAAAGCGTGAATGTAAGTGTGTGAGTGAGAGACGGATTCGTTGTGTGCGATTTACAGAAAGAAAGATGGGGCGCTGGGAAGACATGGGTATTGCATTTTCTGGGTGCATATTGTGTTGGTGAATCCATGCATACGTACTTTACGACAATTATCCAGTGTGAAAGAAATGTAGGGGGATTTCGAGAGCGTGATTGGTGGGTTTGCTTTTGCATATGTCTGTGAGAGCCATGTGTGAATTCTATCTGTGTTCGGGGCGGACTGTAAAGGTCACAATGCTCAATGGCAAACACACCCGGACGCAGCATGTGGCATTGTGAACAAGCCACATCTGCCACTGTGTGCAGTGACTCCCAGTTTTGAACAGAATTTCAGATCTCATCAGACGAAAAAGCAAGAGTAATCTCCTATGTGAAGATGGATGGACGGACGGACGGATGGATGGATGGATGTGGGTGGATGGATGCTAGATGGGATGGATGGATGTGGGTGGGTGATGGATGCCAGATTCGATGGATGGATGTGGGTGGGTGGATGGATGGATGCTAGCGTCGATGGATGGATGGATGTGGGTGGATGGATGCTAGATAGGATGTCTGGATGATGTGGGTGGATGGATAAATGGATGGATGGATGCTAGATGGGATGGAGGAATGGATGGATGTAGGTGGATGGATGGGGGTTAGTATGATGGATGTGGATGGTGGATGGATGGATGCTAGATAGGATGGGTGAAGATGGATTTAAGGATGGTGGATACTAGATGGGATGGATGGATGGATGTGGGTGGATGGATGGATGCTAGATATGATGTATGGATGGATGTAGGTGGATGGGTGGATGGGTGGATGATGGATGCTAGATGGGATGGAGGGATGGATTGATGTAGGTGGATGGATGGGTTAGTATGATGGATGGATGTGGATGGTGGATGGATGCTAGATAAGATAGATGGAAGGATGGCTGGATACTAGATGGGATGGAGTTATGGATGTGGGTGGGTGGATGGATGGATGCTAGATATCATGGATGGATGTGGGTGGGTGGATGGATGCCAGATATGATGGGTGGATGGATGAATGGATGCTAGATAGGATGGATGTGGGCGAGTGGATGGATGGATGGATTGATGGATGTGTGTGGGTGGATTGGTGGGTGGGTATGGGTGGCTGTGTATGTGTGGGTGGATTTATGGATGGGTGGGTTGGTATGGGTGGGTGAATTGATGGGTGGGTGGATGGATGGATTGTTTGGTGGGTTTTGGAGGGTTTGAATCTGTCAGGCACGCAATTGCAAACATGTGATGCTGTACTGATCTCCACTAGGACATTGTAAAGAACCTGCCGTGAACTGTCTGGTGCACACGACCAAGAGCAGCTCCACCATTTCCCATTACACCATGCATCAAAATTGCACGGTTATATGTGATCTTACCGATGTCCCGAGTGGTACATGGTACATTTCATCACTACCAAAATACCGAAAAATAACACATTTCTTTTTATTTAGGTGGATACCCCAAAACCCCTGATTTTTTATCCTTATAAGGCTTCCCTAACACCATCCGACCCATTATAACCCATTACCCCACTTCCATATATATATTTATTTATTTATTTTGGTATTTTTCGGTATTATGGTTTTCGGTGAAATTTACCACTCTGAATTATTTTCGGTAAATTGACTGGGTTTCAATTGCACCAACAGCAGTTTCTCGGTTTGCAACCAGCCCGCGAAGAGATTGTCATATCCACTCAGCGTCAGAGGTCTATTTTAAGTGCATTTTAGGGATTCCTACTTTTTAAAATAAAAAAAAGAAAAGAGAAGGTGGGCACGTTGGGAAAGTACTGTGACCACCCCTGCACAGGGGCTGCACTGGGGTCGGATGCCATGTTCTGTGAACGTGCCGGGTCTGCGTGTGGCGAAGATTTACTTAGCCTGGCCTTGTGTTTGGGACATCTCCATGTTTGTCAAGCACAAGATCCACTCACGCTGGTAAAATGACGCAGCATTTTTTGACTGCAGTAGACTGCTGGGGTGCAAGACGCAGCGCAGTAGGAGCCCCTTGGCACTCTTTGGGAGTTGACGGAGACCCCAGTGCCCAGCTGTTTGGTACCCCGGTACTTGTTCGGTGGTCTTACCCCTGTGTGTGGGGTTCTCAGTTCCACGTGCAACCCGCACACCTCATAGGAAGACTTTTTGACATCAATTCGGTGAGTAAGAGAAGACACATTGTTGGAGGGAAAGCCCTGTTGCTATCAACTAGCGCCATTTGACCCCAGCATCAAATAAATCTGCTTCCCGCTGACCCAAACTGGATTGCCCAAATCCATACGCTGCCCGCCCAACACTAAAGGGTCGCAAGTGTTTCTCACATGATTTGGTGGGTCAGATCCGTGATGCCCTGTTAGATCTGCCCGGTCTCCCCTACTCCTGCCCCACGCCACCCCACACCGCCTTCAACTCAGACATTGTGGATGTGGATACAGGTGGTAGCGGGGACATGCCACGACCCAGCATCTGTGGTATGTGCGTTCGAAGAAGGGACAGTATGCCAGGCCCCAGGTCTTGGCAGTGTGCATCTTCAGGCGAGGAAGCACGTCTAGCCCCAGACTCTGTGCTCTGTGCATCTGAAGAAGGGACAGTATGCCAGGCCCCAGGTCTTGGCAGTATGCATCTTCAGGCGAGGAAGCACGTCTAGCCCCAGCATCTGTGGTGTGTGCGTTCGAAGAAGGGACAGTATGCCAGGCCCCAGGTCTTGGCAGTATGCATCTTCAGGCGAGGAAGCACGTCTAGCCCCAGCATCTGTGGTGTGTGCGTTCGAAGAAGGGACAGTATGCCAGGCCCTAGGTCTTGGCAGTGTGCATCTTCAGGCGAGGAAGCACGTCTAGCCCCAGACTCTGTGCTCTGTGCATCTGAAGAAGGGACAGTATGCCAGGCCCCAGGTCTTGGCAGTATGCATCTTCAGGCGAGGAAGCACGTCTAGCCCCAGCATCTGTGGTGTGTGCGTTCGAAGAAGGGACAGTATGCCAGGCCCCAGGTCTTGGCAGTGTGCATCTTCAGGCGAGGAAGCACGTCTAGCCCCAGACTCTGTGCTCTGTGCATCTGAAGAAGGGACAGTATGCCAGGCCCCAGGTCTTGGCAGTGTGCATCTTCAGGCGAGGAAGCACGTCTAGCCCCAGCATCTGTGGTGTGTGCGTTCGAAGAAGGGACAGTATGCCAGGCCCCAGGTCTTGGCAGTATGCATCTTCAGGCGAGGAAGCACGTCTAGCCCCAGACTCTGCTCTGTGCATCTGAAGAAGGGACAGTATGCCAGGCCCCAGGTCTTGGCAGTGTGCATCTTCAGGCGAGGAAGCACGTCTAGCCCCAGCATCTGTGGTGTGTGCGTTCGAAGAAGGGACAGTATGCCAGGCCCCAGGTCTTGGCAGTATGCATCTTCAGGCGAGGAAGCACGTCTAGCCCCAGCATCTGTGGTGTGTGCGTTCGAAGAAGGGACAGTATGCCAGGCCCCAGGTCTTGGCAGTATGCATCTTCAGGCGAGGAAGCACGTCTAGTCCCAGCATCTGTGGTGTGTGCGTTCGAAGAAGGGACAGTATGCCAGGCCCCAGGACTTGGCAGTATGCATCTTCAGGCGAGGAAGCACGTCTAGCCCCAGCATCTGTGGTGTGTGCGTTCGAAGAAGGGACAGTATGCCAGGCCCCAGGTCTTGGCAGTATGCATCTTCAGGCGAGGAAGCACGTCTAGCCCCAGCATCTGTGGTGTGTGCGTTCGAAGAAGGGACAGTATGCCAGGCCCCAGGTCTTGGCAGTATGCATCTTCAGGCGAGGAAGCACGTCTAGCCCCAGCATCTGTGGTGTGTGCGTTCGAAGAAGGGACAGTATTCCAGGCCCCAGGTCTTGGCAGTATGCATCTTCAGGCGAGGAAGCACGTCTAGCCCCAGACTCTGTGCTCTGTGCATCTGAAGAAGAACCCACATGCCAGGCCCAAGGTGTCTGCTGGGTGGCCCAGGAGGAGTGGCAACATGCCAATACCTAGTGTCTTTGTCGTGTCCATCTGAATGAGTGACAACATTACCGTTTCTGTGCTGTGTGCATGTGAATGAGTGGCAGCAGGCCAGCCTCCAGGGCCTTTTGTGGCAGCATCTGGAGGAGTGGCAGCATGCCAGACTCTAAAATCTGTGCCGTGTTTATTTTCTGGAGGGGAATCTGTGCTGTGTACATCTGCAGAAGGGGCAGCACGCCAGGTCTCATTTCTGGGTTGGGTACATACGGAGGAATGGCAGCATGCCAGGCCCCAGAATCTGTGCAGTGTCATCTTCAGGCGGGGAAGCACAGAGAGCCCCAGAATCTGTCCTGTGTGCAGCTGAAGAAGGGGCAGCATGCCAGGCCCCGGAGCCTGTGCTGTGTTTTTCCCAAGGCCCCAGAATCTGGGCAGTGTGCATCTTAAGGCGGTGAGGTAGGCCAGGCTCAAGTGACTGTGCTGTGGACACCCGCCGGAGGGAAGCAGATGCTTGATACTGTCCCCTGTGCAGCAGACCCTAGTCAATGTGCTGCGTGCAGTTTCAGGACTGATTACATGCCCTTCATCATGTGTGCAAATATAATAATACAGGTCCAAAGGGCTCGGCCGCAGAACCTGTGTGCGTCAGCGGCAGGAGGTCGGCAGGTCCTGGAGGAAGTGCGTTGTGCACCTAAAGGAGAAAGGAGTTGTATTTTGTGCAGATGCCGTAAGGACTATACATTGTGGAGTCGGTTTAATGTGCAGCTGCAGGAGCCGTGTGCAGGTGCAGTGACGGCATCAAGTTGCAGTGTTTTAATATCGTGCAGCAATTACCAGAGGCTTTGTGGTGTGCGTCTGCATGAAGGTCGGTGTGTGCATGTGCAGTGGGGGCCGCAAGTACCAAAGGCTGTGTAGTGCACAGGTGCAGGAGACACAACAGGCGCCAAGAGCTCTGTGCAAATACAGCGAGGACAGCAAATACCAGAGGCTTTGTAATGTGCGTCTGCCGAGGGTCAGCAGGCTCCAGCGGGTGTGTGACGCAAATACCAAAGGCTGTGTAGTGCGCAGCTGCAGGAGACACAACAGGATCCATGGGCTCTGGGCAAATACAGCGAGGACAGCAAATACCAGAGGCTTTGTAATGTGCATCTGCCGAGGGTCACAGCAGGCTCCAGCGGGTTTGTGCAGGTGCAGTGGGGGCCGAAAATACCAAAGGCTGTGTAGTGCACAGGTGCAGGAGACACAACAGGCGCCAAGAGCTCTGTGCAAATACAGCGAGGACAGCAAATACCAGAGGCTTTGTAATGTGCGTCTGCCGAGGGTCAGCAGGCTCCAGCGGGTGTGTGACGCAAATACCAAAGGCTGTGTAGTGCGCAGCTGCAGGAGACACAACAGGCGCCCAGAGCTCTGTGCAAATACAGTGAGGACAGCAAATACCAGAGGCTTTGTAATGTGCATCTGCCGAGGGTCAGCAGGCTCCAGAAGGTGTGTGTAGATGCAGTGAAGGCCTCAAGTTCCAGTGGCGGTGTATTGTACAGCCACATGAGATGCAGCAGGGTCCAGGTGCTGTGTCCAGATGCACTGAGGCCGTGCGCTTACGCGGTGAGGGCAGCAAGCTCCAGAAGATCTGGTGTCTGCAGCTGCAGGAGGTGGAGTGGGCTGTGTGCAGTTTGAGTGAAGGCAGCACGTTTCAGGGCTGTACAGTGTGCAGCTGCCGGAGACACAGGAGGCACCACGGGTTATGTGCAGATGTGGAGATTGAGCAGATTCAATGAGGGCAGCCAGCTCCAGAGGTTGCATAGTGGGCAATTGCAAAACTTGCATCAGGCGCCGGAGACTGTGTTCAAATGCAGTGAAGACGTCAAGCTCCAGAGTCTGTGTAGTGTGCAGCTTCACGAGGGAAAGCAGAATCCGGAAGGGACTGCAGGCGTCGGGGCGAGCTCCACTTTCAGCACCAGCTGCAGCGGACAGCGCCCGCCATTCCTCCTGTCCCGATCGGTAAGCTTGGTTTCTGGGGCTTTGCCCAGCGGGGTATTTCCTCTTAGTAACGAGAGCCGTTCCGAATTTTCACAGCTGCGCCCCGTACTATCCGACCTTTAAAATAATTGTGCAAAATGACACCATACTAATTCTCCATGAAGGAAAACGTTGGCTGCGTGGCTTGATGTGTATGCGGTCTTGGATAGCGTGCGTAGATGTAAGGGCTAGGATTCGGCTTATCTGCCCCCACGCCCCATGCCACGTATTTACCAGCTGCATGTTGCTGTCTAATGAGTCGAGCGGTCTAGGGTAGCGGCTGCGTGCCATTTGGTTCTGTTCTCTTTGAGGCATGGCACGAAGGTGCAACACAGGTTGCAAGTGGACCTACACATTCTAGGGTGAGCACACAAGGGCGAGCAGACCCTACCGTGGCAGAAGAATGGGTCCGTTCTTCTGCATTGGCTCCAAAATGGCCTGTTGATTCCGGTCCCGCAGCTTTCACGTTGATTGTCCTGTGACCGTTACGTCCTGCATTGATTGCAGGAGGACCCGTAGTTTCCAGGGTGGTTCAAGCGGGAAATGACACCGTTTTTCGAGACGGACACCAACGGGGCCAACAGGTACCAGGCTGCTTGCAGGGCGGCCTGTAGACTCCAGCTGCAAGATAGGGTGGATGGGGGGATAAAGAGAGAAAGAGAGAGAGAGAGAGAGAGAGGGAGGGAGGGAGAAAACCATGTAGGTTTGATAGCTAGACATAATTATTGCTTTATAGATAGAAGATATGTGGTTAGGTATGTAGATCATAGATACATAGGTCATATACACTTAGAAGCAGACAGAGGGACATGCAGGCAGACAGACAGACAAACAGATAGATAGATAGATAGATAGATAGATAGATAGATAGATAGATAGATAGATAGATAGATAGATAGATAGATAGATCACATAGGGGGTCATTCCGAGTTTGGAGGCAGCCGTGGTGCCATTAGCACCACGGCTGCCTCCAAACCCGGGTCCGGTCTGGCTGAATGGGGACTTACCGGGTCATTCCGACCTTGGAGGACCCGGTAAGTCCCCATTAAGTAAACCATTCACCATTCCCATTTGAGTCCCCATAGGGCTCAATAGGAATGGGGAAGGCGTTCTTAGCGCCCTGGTCCCTTAGCGGGACCCGCAAAGGACGTGTGGTCAGACCACACGTCCTTTGCGGGTCCCGCTAAGGGAACTCGGAATAGGGCGGTAAGGGTTTACCGGCACCGGCATCCTTACCGGTGCCGGTAAACCCTTACCGCCCAACTCGGAATGAGGCCCATAGGCTTGCCATATAGACATACATATTGCTTGATAGACAGCAGATAGATCATATAGATCAGACAGATAAACATAAAAAAAAGGCCGGATCGATAGATGTGACGGTAGATAGACAAACAGACAGACAGACAGACAGAAAGATAGATAGATAGATAGATAGATTATTATTAGTTAATGTATATGAAGGTTTTAATATTTGAAAATATTGTATTTCTCATGTGATGATTTTAATGTTCATGTATTTATATCCGTGTCTTGTACTTTTATGGAATTTGTTTTTTTTCCTACGAAATAAAGATTAAAAAAGTAAAGAGAGATAGATGATGGCAAGATGGATAGAAAGACAGAAAAATCATAGAGGATTGATAGATACATACACATTGCTTGGTGGATAGACACTAGATAGGTGCGTAGATGATAGGCAGATATATAGGTCAAACAGACCAGCTTTATAGAGAAACAGACACAAGGGCAGATAGATAGATAGATAGATAGATAGATAGATAGATAGATAGATAGATAGATAGACAGATCACATAGGCTTGCCAGAGAGATCGCACATATTGATTGATAGACAGTAAATATATATAATTCATATAGATCAGACAGAGAAACAGAAAAAAGACAGATGGGGTGACAAATCAACTTCTGGGGAACCAGTGATCCAGGGATGAATATCGATTTCTAAACCATCAATCAGCCCCACACCTCTAGCACACCAGAAAGGATCTGAACAGATTGGAAACAAAAGCAAATTATTAACCTCCTTGTCTCATTCTGCCCTTGGAGGTCCCGGTAAGTCCCCATTAAGTAAACCATTCCCCATTCCCATTTGAGTCCCCATAGGGCTCAATGGGAATGGGGAAGGCGCTAATTACGGGCCCGCAAATAGCACGCCCATTATTAGCACCCTGGTCCCTTAGCAGGACCCGCAAAGGAGGTATGGTCAGACCACACGTCCTTTGCGGGTCCCGCTAAGGGACCTCGGAATAGGGCGGTAAGGGTTTACCGGCACCGGCATCCTTACCGGTGCCGGTAAACCCTTACCGCCCAACTCGGAATGAGGCCCATAGGCTTGCCAGATAGGCATACATATTGCTTGATAGACAGTAGATAGATCATAGATAGATAGTAGATAGATGTGATGGTAGATAGACAGACAGACAGATAGGTAGATTTATAGATAGATAGATAGATAGATAGATAGATAGATAGATAGATAGATAGATAGATAGATAGATTATTATTAGTTAATGTATATGAAGGTTTCAATATTTGAAAATATTGTATTTCTCATGTGATGATTTTAATGTTCATGTATTTATATCTGTGTCTTGTACTTTTATGAAATTTGTTTTTTTTCCTATGAAATAAAGATTAAAAAAGTAAAGAGAGATAGATGATGGCGAGATGGATAGAAAGTCAGAAAAATCATGGAGGATTGATAGATACATACACATTGCTTGGTGGGTAGAAGCTAGATAGGTGCGTAGATGATAGGCAGATATATAGGTCAAACAGAACAGACTTTATAGAGAAACAGACACAAGGGGAGACAGATAGATAGATAGATCACATAGGCTTGCCAGAGAGATCACACATATTGATTGATAGACAGTAAATATATATAATTCATATAGATCAGACAGAGAAACAGAAAAAAGGCAGATGGGGTGACAAATCAACTTCTGGGGAACCAGTGATCCAGGGATGAATATTGATTTCTAAACCATCAATCAGCCCCACACCTCTAGTACACCAGAAAGGATCTGAACAGATTGGAAACAAAAGCAAATTATTAACCTCCTTGTCTCATTTTGGTAATGTGGACGGAACAGCAGGCTTATCTCTTGAAGGTCGTGGATCGTTGGTTAGTTGCAACACAGCAAAAATTCAATTATTACCCAATGATAAAAGGGACTGTCCAGTCAAGATTGTATTCAAATATCTACTTTATTATTATCAAAACAGACAGTTCTAGCACACTATAAAATACAACCCAATCTGTAAAGGAATGCAGAGGACACACAGTTTCAAGAAGGAAAAGGAAAGCATTCTGGAAACTGACAGGAGGGTAGTCAGTAAAGTAATTAATAGCAAGAGTTCAAGGATACTTGGTTTCAGCACAAAGGGAGCAATGGGTCATACAATGTCACTAGGGGCCTTTGGGGAAGGACCAGAGGGACAGAACCACAATGTACCTTGTAATTGTAGAAGTTCTTGGTGCTTGGCAGGGTCAAGTCGGTTTCAGAGCATTTTGCAGCTTCTGCAACAGAGTTCAAGATGGGAGACAGCTGCGGGTAAGAGGCGGCAAGCTGTTCGGCGAGCAAGACAGAACGGACAGCTGCAGGCTGGCCTACCCGGTGGCTCGGGGTCAGAAATCATTGTCTCGGTGCTGGTTGACCGGTCTGAAGCACTTGTCCAGATGTGTCAGGTGACGTTAGCGACTGCAGCGTGACAACAGTCAGTGGTGCAGACGGTTGCAGCTCGCGGGGCTCGACTGGCTCAAGAATGTCCTTTAAGGTGAACGCTGGTTGATGCTTCTCAGTGCACTCCTCCTAGCTTCTTCACTGGGCTTGTGTTGTCCTTTAAGGCAGACGGCCCAAAGCAAACGAGAGTGTTGCAGGCACCAGCCTTGTCCTTGGTTTGGTTCATAGACTCTCTGGCACTTCCCACCTAAGAAGTTCCCTTGCAGAGCCTAGCAAGGCATGCTGTGTGCTGGCTGGGTACCGGTTCTGACGCTGCTGGAAGGGTCCTCTGTGTTCAGTATCTCCCTCTGTTCCCTGGGAGATGTCTAGGGGAGAAATCTTGATTTCCTCTTTGAAAACTCTGGTCTTCCTTTACTGGCGTAATCTTTTGAGGCAGACTACCTTCAGCCAGGGTCCAAATGAGTTCTTCTTGTTACTCCTTACAAAGTCTTCAGATGATCTGCCAACAGAAGGGCTCGACCCCTTTTTAAAGCCAAATGGGCCCCAGTGATTGGTGTAGGCTAAGCCTACCTTAATGAATCAATCATGGGTCCCCACCAACAATCTCCTGTATGCATGAGGTCATAACCAGAGTGCTTTGTAACAGAAAAGGTAAACGGGTGAAGACATGTAATACTAAATCCCACCCATCTTCTTGTCTGTTGGGGATCAAAGGGTCTCTGGTTAATTGAGCTCCCTGTGGTTCCTGAATGATGTGGCAGGTCCCCCTTGAATTTGTGGCGAGAACAGACTTTCTGTATCCATCAAATCACATACTCTTTCCCTCTGAATGGGTTCCCCCTGCGGGAGTTGCCTACTCTAAACACATGTACCTGACATTACATTTCACTGCCCTTGATACTAAGAGGGGGGAGCTGGCTTCAGGTTGACATAGATGCATATCAAAGATGTTGGGTTTTTTCCTGTCTTTTGTTAGCCCTGCGACCAGGCCTCTTGTGGGGTTGCTTAAATTAACTCTCATCAGTATGCGTAGCTGCCACAAGCAGGGCCAACAAAGGATAGGGTAGACCCATGGAGCCTTTGTTATTTAACTAGGCTGGCCATGGCAGGAAGAAGGTTTTGCCCTCCACTTTTGAGATGCCTTTATGTACTCGTGGGTGTCACATCTCAACTACATGTGACAGGGAGTACTGCTCCTGTAGGATGTGTCCACCCAGAGTACACAGGTCTCTATGTATGTTGTGCAGTGAGCATAGGAAAATGTGTGCAGATTAACCCCACAGATATATTCCAGAGGTTGATCTACCATCATTCAATTTCATATAAACTTTCAAAAAAGCCCAGGTGAGCGCACATCTAACATGCGGATTGTCGAATTCCTCAGAGATAGATAGATGGAAAGATAAATAGATAGATAGATTGCAGGTAGACATGCAGCAAGCTCTAATAGCTTTGATAGCTTGATGTACGAATTGTTTGATAGATAATAGACAGGCAGTTAGGTAGCTAGATGAGAGGCAGATGGATCATATAGATCAGCAAGAAAAACAGACAGAAGGATAGATGATAGATAGATAGACAGACATACAATTATGGATATTAGCAACTGCCTAGCTAGATATATACATCTTCACCGGTAGATCGAAGGCTGGATGGGAACGCAAATAATAGATTGATTGAATAACTAACTAATGAATATATAGAAATATGTAGATAGAGAATATACAGATATGTAGATCATATAGACCAGACAAACCAAATAGATAATTAGGTTTATGTAGTGATAGTAGAGAGAGGGCCTGAAAGATAGCTTCTGCATTCTCAGCATCTCCCCTGCCATTCTTAATCCTCTGTGCCTCACTGGCCTCTGTAAAGACTGGAGGGGGTATATGTACTCCTACCCTCTATATGGCAGAGAAGAAGCACACAGCACCCCAGCCAAGGTTCTCTAGAGGGAAGCTATGGACGAGCAACCAAGGCTTAAGCTCTCAGGAGGTGATGCGGCTGGTTCTTAAGTACAGTGTAGTCCCCAAGCCCCCCACAAAGGAATGTCCACACACTATGTTATGTGCTAACATAGTTCTTTATATAAAAATAAGATTAAAAATATATACATCTATTAATAACACACTTTGTACTCTGGCAATTCTAATATGGCAAATATACATAATGGCCCTCATTACAAGTCAGGCGTTAAGGGTTTAACGGCGCCGTCGGCGCCGTTAACCCTTAACGCCTTATTCACACTTTAACGCCTGCTTTTTGCAGGCGTTAAAGTCGAAGGCGCTAAGCGACCTTGGTGCTAATTACGGCACCATAATTTAAGGTGCCGTAATTAGTGCCTTCCCCATCCCCATTATGTCCTATGGGGCAAAAATGGGAATAGGGAAGGGCAAATGGTGAATGGGGAATTACCGCCCCACTCACCTTGGAATGGGGCGGTAATTCCGCCATCCACCATGGCGGAATCCGGCATGGACCATGATGCTAATAGCACCATGGTCCACTGCCTGACTTGTAATGAGGGTCAATGTCTACGTGGTCCCATACTTTTTAAAATGCACCAACTGCTGACTGTTCTAATGGCAAGCAAATCATATAACAAT